>NW_028091108.1:0-577 GCF_014824575.4 Sturnira hondurensis | reverse complement strand
ACAGTGAGATACCACCTCACACCATCAGGGCAGCTGCTATCAACAAACAAACTGACAAACCCCCCAATGTAATGAGTGTTGGGCAGGACATGGGCTGTGGACAGGGGCTTGGGCCGCCTTGCGGGCCTGCGGCTACGCCGAAGCAGCTGATGGCAAAGAGGCCGGCCAGGTGCCCGAGAGTGAGCCCCGAGAGTGAGCCCCCGGGTCAGCCCAGGCCCCTGGCTGGGCAGCTGCCCCTTCCCCCCTCACACGGAGCTGGGCTTCCTGATAGACCAAGAGACTGACCTCGGGGTCACTTTGTCCCCTGGCCTGCCCCTTTGAGGGCGCCCGCTGCCCGTGGGCCACGTCCTCCCATCCTCCCTGTCCCGGCCATGAGCACACGACCTGCGAGGTATTCCAGAGGGACGGAGTCCCGGGCATCCCGGACAGATGCTGGAGGCCTCCAGCCTCCCTCTGCCAGGATCCCACTAACATTTCTGCCCCCTCTCTGGGAAGGCCTTTCTCAGGCGTTCTCTGAATGCTTACGGGCTGTTGATGGGGTGTGAAATGGTGTGGCTGCTGTAAAAACAGTTGGGTG
>NW_028091107.1:0-506 GCF_014824575.4 Sturnira hondurensis | reverse complement strand
CTAACAGGGAAGAGACATCTTATCCATGGGACTGAAAATTGAAGACAATCTTTTGATTGTCCATCAGCACAAGCAGCTAAAGTATAACTGAGATTGTCTTTAATGATAGAAGCTCTTTTTCACTATTCCTGTATTTTCATATTTCCCAATCTAACCCCTTGCCTTCAACCCAGTCACAGCAGAATTAGAGTTTCTGCCTGATCAGTGCTTCCCAATGAGCATTACTTTGTGATTTCAGATGAACATTGGTTGCTGCTCACTATATTCTTTTATTTCTACAGTAGTATTACAAGAATTAAAAGAAAAACCTACTCTAAGCAACTACATGGATCTTCCTTGAGGAAATCATGCTGAGTGAAGTGACACAAGCACAGTTAAGCAAACAACAAAGGGTTCCTCATACAGTGGGAATTGCAGTCAGTTACAAGCAACAGAAGAAGGCATTATTGTGGGTTCCCTGAGCTGGTGGGAGGGGCAGAGGGAGCTTCCTTTCCAGGAAAAAGTAT
>NW_028091106.1:0-800 GCF_014824575.4 Sturnira hondurensis | reverse complement strand
ACTTCTACACAAGGGGTAGAGACTGATCTGTGAAACCCGCTTCCTACGAAATATCCCAATTTCCCAGCATCCAATACACGGCAAACGCTTAACTCTGCAGATAACACAGCACCTTCCCCAGCAGTATCAGCAAAGGATACTTCTACACAAGGGGTAGAGACTTATCTGGGAAACCCGGTTATTACGAACAGTGCCTAATGCACAGGAACGAATAAACGGAAAACGCTTAACTCTGCAGAAAACACAGCACCTTCGGAAGCAGTGCCAGATAAGGATACTTCTACACAAAGGGTAGAGACTTATCGAGGGAAACCCGCTTCCTAGGAGATGGTCCTATTGCCCAGGAACGAATAAACGACAAACGCTTAACTCTGCAGATAACACAGCACCTTCCTCAGCAGTGCAGCAAAGCGATACTTCTACTTAAAGGATAGAGACTTATCGTGGGAAACG
Source organism: Sturnira hondurensis (assembly GCF_014824575.4). Classification (NCBI taxonomy): domain Eukaryota; kingdom Metazoa; phylum Chordata; class Mammalia; order Chiroptera; family Phyllostomidae; genus Sturnira; species Sturnira hondurensis. The sequence continues at coordinate 347 of NW_028091106.1, read as the reverse complement.
CGCTTCCTACGAAATGTCCCTATTGCCCAGGAAGGAAGAAAGGGCAATCGCTTCACTCTGCACATAACACAGCACCTTCCTGAGCATTGCCACCAAATGATACTTCTACACAAAGGATAGAGACTTATCGTTGGAAACCCGCTTCCTACGAAATGTCGTTTTTTCCCAGGAAGGAAGAAAGGGCAAACGCATCACTCTGCAGATAACACAGCATCTTCCGCAACAGTGCCAGAAAAGGATACTTCTACACATTTCGTAGAGACTTATCTGGGAAACCCGCTTCCTACGAATTGTACCTATTGCCCAGGAACGAATAAAGGGCAAACGGTTAACTCTGCAGATAACAC
>NW_028091105.1:0-1806 GCF_014824575.4 Sturnira hondurensis | reverse complement strand
GATGCAGAAAATTATTTGATAAAATCCAGCACCCATTTGTGGTAACAACTCTCATCAAAGTGGGAATAGAGAGAGCATATCTGAATGTAATACAGGCCATATATGACAGACTCACACCCAACATCATACTCAATGGGCAAAAAGTATGCGTTTTCCTTAGGATAAAGACCAACACAGGGATTTCCACTTTCACAACTTTTATTCAACAAAGTACTAGAAGCCCTACCCACAGCCATCAGACAGAAAGAAGAAATAAAAGGCATCCAAATTGAAAAGGAAGAAGTAAAACTGTTACTACTTGCAGATCACATGATAATGTATATATAGAATTTTAAATATTCCACCAAAAACCACTAGAACTGATAAATGAATTTAGTAAAGTATCAGGATAAAAAATAAAAATTGAGAAATCAGTGGCATTTCAGTGCACAAATGATGAATTATCAGAAAGGGAAGCTATGAAAACAATTTGATTTGCATTGTATCAAAAATATACCTAGGGATAATTTAACCAATAATGTAAAATACCTGTACTTTATAAGACATTTGAAAGAAAGTTGTAAGACACCAAAGAAAGAAACTAAAAAGGCAAATAAGTGGAAAGACCCACTGTGTGCAAGAACAGGAAAATTAACTTCACTACAATGTCAGTACTACCCAAAGCAATCTGTAGATCCAATGCAATTCACATCAAGATACTAATGTATTTCACAGAAATAGGACAAATATTCCAAAACATTATATGGAACCAAAAAAGACCTTGAATAGCCACAGGAATCTTGAGAATGAAGAACAAAGTTGGAGGATATCAAACTCTAATACAAGGCATGTTACTGGTATAAAAATAGACATTGATCCATGGTACAGAAGAAAGCCCAGAAATAAACCCAAACCTTTATAATCAATTAATGGTTGAAAAATGAGGCAAGAGCTTACAATAAGTTAAATGTAGTCTTTTCAATAAATAGTGTTCAGAAAATTGGACAGGTAAGAGGGAAAAAATGAAACTGGATCACCTTCTTACACCATACACAAGAACAAACTCAAAATGAATTAGACTTAAATATTAGACCATAAATCATAAAAATTCTAGAAGAAAACACAAGCAGGAAAATCTCAGACATTTCTCACAGAAATATTATTCCGATATGTTTCTTCAGGCAAGGGAAGGGAAAAAATGAACAACTGGCACTACATTCAACAGAAAAGTTTTTGTATTCTGAGGGAGATCATCAATGAAATGAAAGCACAGCCCATTAAATAAGAGAACATATTCTCCAATGGTGCATCTGTTAGGGGGTTAATATCCAAAATTTATAAAGAACTGATAAAACTCAACATACACACACACAAAACAAATCCAATTAAAAATGGGCAAAGGGCCTGAATAGACTCTTCTCTAAAGAGGGCATATAGACAGCCAATAAACATGAAAATATATTCAACATCACTAGTCCTCAGAGAAATTCAGATTAAAACCACAATGAGCGCCTTAGCTGGTGTAGCTCAGTGGATTGAGTGCTGGCCTATGAACCAGAGGGCCACTGGTTCGATTCCTAGTCAGGGCACATGCCTGGGTTGCAGGCCAAGTCCCCAGTATGGGACAGTTGAGTGGCAACCACACATTAATGTCTCTCTCCCTCTCTTTCTCCTTCCCTTCCCCTCTCTTTAACAATAAGTAAATAAAATCTTAAAACAAAACAAACACAATGAGCTATTATTTCACACCTGTCAAAATGGCTATCATCAATAAATCAACAAACAACAAGTGTTAGCAATGATGTGGAGGAAAGGGAACCCTCCTGT
>NW_028091104.1:0-2783 GCF_014824575.4 Sturnira hondurensis | reverse complement strand
TCATTGTCTTCTCTGCAGTTCGGGATCTCCTGGGCATACCCTGTTCTGTCCCTATCCCCTCCACTCTCCCTGTCACACATGCTCCCCCTTGTGCCTTTCTTAGTGAGGGTGGGTATGGGGACTGACTTGGCTTTGCCCTGGACACACTGAGACACTCAGACCCTCACAGATGGAGCCATGCCCTGGGATATACGACAGTAGGAAGCTCCTCTTCCTTCTGCAGGTCACAATCAAAGCCCTGCCTGTGCTCATTAACCTCCACGTAGTATTATGTCCACACAGCTGGTAACAAAGCCGTGTGTCCTTCTTAGTCACCATGTATTAAAACTAAACTTCTTATAGCTTCTGTCTGGACTAAGACTCAATTTCCCCGACGTTTAAGACACCTGTGAGTGATACACCTGAGGGAGAATTGGATCTGATTATCGATGACCTTTCACCCTGCAGGCGTCAGACTCAGGCTGATGACAAGAAAGCAGGAGCTGGGGAAGTGCCTCCCCAACAACATGGCAGCCACAGGGACGGACAAACTGAAGGACAGCAACAAGGGAAGCGTGTGTGCCCGAGGCCCTGGGTCCATGTGAGGCCTGGCAGACACAGCCTTGGAGGTCACCTCTTCACACGTCAAAGGTCACTGTGCAGGCAGGGGTCACTGGGGGCTCCACAGTGTGGCGGTCTGCACAGGGCTCCCCTGAGTCCCAGGGCTGGGCCTCCCCCTGGCTTTCTGTGCAGAGAGGAGGCAGCTGTGTAGCACTGTGGGTTTGCTGCTGGTGCAGAAGTACACAGATGTCTGGGAGGGGGTGGTGGACTCCAGCGTGAGGGGGAAATCTTCTCGTTTTGATCTGGTGACACTGTACCCTTCCTGAACCTCTCCTTGGTTGCTCATCCCGACAGCGGCTGAGTAATAGATCAGCCTCAGCCCATGACCCTGGTCTTGTCGATACCAGGACATATAATCGTGGTTCTCCATCTGTCGACACCTCAGTGTCACCTTCTTTTCTGTCCCTGTGACCTTGTATCTTGGACCCTGGGTGATTGTTGCATCCAGGTGTCCTGTAAGAGAGAGTGACATAGTGTGAGGCTGTCACGATCAGACAAAACCTTAGATGAAGTCTTGGCAATTCCAGGGCAGGAAGCCCACCTGCACCCACCTGCCCACAGGAGACAAAGAGCCACAGAGAAGTAGAGGCTGGTGACCATTGCAGGTCCAGGGCNCCGCTTTCCTTTGGGCACATAGAACTCAGCCTCGCAGTGACTCAGGGACCTCACTGTCCTTGACACACCCTCCCCCACAGGAACACATCCTCAGTGACATAGAGAAAATGGAACAGTGCAGAACAGATAAATGTGTAAGTCTGTTTTCAGAGAAGTCTAATAAGTAGTACATTCTTTTTGCCTGTTTTGGGGTAAGGAAATGTGTGCCTCTCCTCATAGTAATAGGATTCCTCACCTGAATATTGCTACAATTTTAGTAAAATTTTTGGTGCTTTGGCAGATTTCTCTGCTCCTAATACACCTTCACATTCTGACGACTAGTGTTTCTCTTTGCCTAAGTTCTGGAGAATATCAACGTCAGCCCACAGGGATCCTCTCCATTAAAGGAACTAACTGACACCCAGAGACTTTTCACAGCCTCAGGGTCTGGGTCATTGGAATCTGAGAAGTGCTTTACACTGTGTGATGACTCACCCACTGGTGGGAGCACTGCCACGCGAGCTCAGGTCTCTGGGTGCTCACGGGTAAGAGTCCACCTTGGTTCCAGCTGAGGCCCTGGGAGACTGGACAGCTTTCTCCCTGTGACTGTGCTCTCTGGGACAAAGAGAGGACCTCATCAGTGACGTGGCTGAGACATTCAGCCAGAGGTCCACGTGCTGCTACCTCTTATACAGGTCATACCTCAGTGTCAGGTGGCCCAGTCTCTGTGACAGTGTATCTGGGTGTCATCTGGAAGGGCAACGACAATCACCCAGCAGTGAGGAAGAACACAGTCAGAAATCAGAGGCCAGGAGGATGGGATGCTCAGCTGTTGTCTGCAGCTCCTCACATGGACAGGTGTAGCAAGTCCATATTTTGCAACCAGAAGTGGGGGCGCTGAGGACAGGCTGAGACCCCTCACCCTCCTCTGCCCATTGCAGTGGTTTAGAAGCACGCATTCCCAGCATGAGCTCCCATGATGCTGCTTGACATTCCAAGAGTCTCCTGACAGACTAGAATCCCCCGGGTCACTGGGCTCCTCTCGTAGGGGATAGGATGGCCTTGCCCTTTGTCTGTCTGGAGCTATGTCAATACAGACACATGTCCTCTGACTTGAAGCTCTATGCCCTAGCAATTGGCAGGCAGTCAGCCATGTACCGTACCCCTGAGGGGTGACCTCCCCATCTTGGCTCAGAGGCTCTTGAAATGGGAGAGACTGGTCTCTGTACTATTATATGGACCAAGGCTCAGGCAGGACCATGGATCCAGGGGCTTGTTGATTTTACAGGGTTGGAAATGCAGGAGGACGTGCATGGAACACGCATGGATGTCCAGGAGCTACAGCTCCCTGTCTGTGAAATGGTGCACTGGGCTCTCTCCCCTCTGGAAAGTGGACACACCGTGTCCACCAGGACCGGGCACCACAACACACAGGGTGGGCCTCCACTCTGTCACAGAGGAGGGTTCCCTGCCATGTCCTGGGAATTGCTCGGGGCTGGCAGAGCTGAGAGAACATCCGGAAGGCTCTGGCTGAGCTCGCTGGGCAGGGAGAGAGCTAGAAAGGAACAAACACCAACAGTGAAACTCGA
>NW_028091103.1:0-1032 GCF_014824575.4 Sturnira hondurensis | reverse complement strand
GCCGCAGGGCAGTCCAGCAGCGCTCCCGTGGCCAACCCGAGACTGGACAGGATGGGGCGGAGGTACAGCCCAGACCCAGTCTTGACAGAGGCAGCTGGGGGGATCCCCTGGTCTGTAGAAAGTTCTAGAACCAGAGGGACTCAGCCCAGATGCAGGCCGGTCTGAGGGAGAAAAGCGTTTCTGGTCCAGACTTGGGGAGGGGGTGGCACGTGGCTGCGGAGAGGGGGGGTCGGACGGAGACCCGCGGGTGCGGGGCGGGATCGGGCCTGAGAGAAGAGGTCCCCACGGGCCGGGGCGCCGCCAGGGTCAGAGGGGGCCGCTGACCGGACATCTCGGGGCGCGTCCCCTCCGTCCCTGGAGAGGCTGCCCCTGGGCGTCCCTGAGAGAAGGCGGGGTCGCCCTCCGGTCCCGGGTCGGAAAGTCGGGGCGGACTCGGTCTCCCGACCCAGAGGCGGTTCTGACTCGGGTCCCGGGTCCCGGGTCCCGTCTCCCCGTCGGAGCCCAGCCCGAGGGCGGGGGGCCCCGCGAGCCCCAGTACCTGAGCGCTGCAGCGCCGCCTTCCCGAGCTCCAGGTACCGCAGGAGCCGCTGCACGCACTCCCCCTCCAGGTAGTTTCTCCATCGCTCAGCGCAACCGCCCGCCTCCCACTTGCGCCGGGTGATCCCAGCCGCCGCACCGGTCGCGGTCCAGGAGCGCAGGTCCTCGCTCAGGGCGATGTAGTCGGCGCCGTCGTAGGCGGACCGGTAATACCCGCGCAGGAAGCGCCCGTTCGGCCCCACGTCGCAGCCGTGCATGGTCTGGATGGTGTGAGACCCTGACCCCGCCCCGAAGTCACCCCGCTGCCTCTCTGACCGGACCCGCGGGGATCGAACCTACACCGAAAATGAAACCCGGTCCGAGTCCCGTGGGCTCCTCTCGGGGTGAAGCTCGGACGCGGACACTCGGGGCGACCCCGCCCGTCTGCGGGGCTGGGGGTGGTGGCCGGCCCGGCCCCGCGCGCTCACCGTCCTCGCTCTGGTTGTAGTAGCCGCG
>NW_028091102.1:0-2024 GCF_014824575.4 Sturnira hondurensis | reverse complement strand
TCTTTCTTCTTTCTGTGCTCCGTCAAATGCAGTCTGGTATAGCTCTGGTCTATCATCCCATGGATCCCAAAGGAATTAAAATGAAGGAAATCATTCCTTGGCCAGTTTCTGTTCACACAGAAACGTGTTTCTGAGATCCAAGTGCACCCCGTTGATTCATTTCAGCTAATAGGGAGTACTTTATTCTACACCATAGTATGTGTAACCTCTTCCCCACCGACTGCTGCTGGGATGTGTAAAAAAGATTTTATTTACTTATGTTTCGAGAGAGAGGGGAAGGGAGGGAGAAAGAGGGAGAGAAACATCAATGTGAGAGAGAAACACCTATCAGTTGCCTCTCATACACACCCCAGCTGGGAACCAAACCGGCAACCCAACCAAGTGCCCAGACTGGGAATCCAACCTGCAACCTTCTGCGTTGCAGGATGATGCTACACCAACTGAGCCACACCAGTCAGGGCCACCACTGGGGGTTTTGCAAATGGCATTTTTATTACAGACAATACTCTAATAAGCTGCCTTTTACGTCTCTCCTTCCCCATAAGCAACAGTTCTCGACTCCTTCTCATTCTTATTTTCTAGGTTCTAAAGGTTGGGGTGTCCATTCCCACACTTCTCTTCACAGTCTGCACCTGCCCAAGCAACTTATTCCTGATTTAAAACACTATAATTGGAGCCCTGGCTGGTGTAGCTCAGTGGATTGAGTGCGGGCCTGTGAACCAGAGGATCACGGTTCGATTCCCAGTCAGGGCACATGCCTGGGTTGCAGGCCGGTTCCCTGCAGGCCAACTCCCAGCAGGCCAACTCCCAGCAGGGGACACACCAAAGGCAACCATACATTGATGTTTCTCTCCCTCTCTCCTTCCCTTCCCCTCTAAAGATAAATAAATAAATAAAATCTTTAAAAAAATAAAAAAATAAAACACTATAATTGGGTGACTCTCAACTGTGTGTCCCAAGTCTCATCTTCTCCCCTAAACACCCAATTTGTACATCACACGATCCATCCGCACTTCTCCTTGAATGCCTTTAGTCATCTTTTTAAACAAATATTTTATTTATTTATTTTTAGAGAGGGGGGAAGGGAAGGAGAAAGAGTGGGAGAGAAACATCAACGTGAGGTTGCTTCTCATGTGTCCCCTACTGGGGACCTGGCCTGCAACCCAGGCATGTGCCCTGACTGGGAATCGAACCAGCGACCCTTTGCTTCACAGGCCCACGCTCAATCCACTGAGCTACACCAGCCAGGGCGAATGCCTTTAGTCATCTTAATGTGCCAAAAATGTGTCTACTGTGATTCCCACCCCTCCCTGCAAATCTATATCTCCCTCAGTGGTCCTTTCATGTAATAACCCTTCCATTCACTCAGTTATTCAGACCACAAAAGGAGGCATCCTTAATTCCTCTTTTTCTCGCATCCCTCAGCAGTAAGTCGAGATATATCCAAAATTCAACACCCTAGTCCAAGCCAGCATCTCTTGCCTACGAGGAAGGAGAGGCAATAGCTCCCTCCTGCTTCTCTGCTTGCAGTCTCGCTCCCATTCTATACGGGGCAGCTAGAGCGCCTTTTCTCTCTTTGCTCAAAATCTTCCAGTGACTTTCCACCTTACTTAGAACAAAACCCAAAGTTCTTGCGGTGGCTACAAGGCTCTGATGCTTGGATCTGGCCGTTGGCAATCACTCCTCCCCAGTTACCCTGGACTTTGTTATTCCTTTAATACACGCCTGTAATTCTCTCTGTAGGCAATGCCTTCCCTTCATGCATTCTGCTTTCTTCTTCGTGTTCAGTCAGCGGTCTATTGAAAACCTTCAGAGGGGACATGGCTGATTTTCTCTGTCCCTTTACCCTTTCTTGTGTTTTCTTTACGGCACATCCCACTGCTTGGCATTATATAGTCATGTGTTAGTTCATGCGTTTATCTGTCTTTAAAAAATAAAAATGAAAAATTAATATATTGAGTTCACAAAACTGGGACACTAGATCAATATTTGTCCGATGAGTGTACTCTTTTAGGGGAGTGGTA
>NW_028091101.1:0-643 GCF_014824575.4 Sturnira hondurensis | reverse complement strand
AATGGTTCTTCAAGGGTTATATTGTATTTATCAAGGTAAGAGAGGTATTTTTAAGACAGTTTACTCATCCCACCAAGATTAAAAAATTCATGTCATTACTAATCCCCGGGTTATAGACTTTGCTTTCTTTCTCCATTTCAAAGAAGGAAAACCAGGTTAATTTTCTTTTCTTTTTTTTTTTATTTTAAAGATTTTTATTTATTTATTTATCTTTAGAGGGGAAGGAGAGAGGGAGAGAAACATCAATGTATGGTTGCTTTTTGTGTGTGTCCCCTACAGGGAACTGGACTACAACCCAGGCATGTGCCCTGACTGGGAATCGAACCGCGATCCTCTGGTTCACAGGCCCGTGCTCAATCCACTGAGCTACACCAGCCAGGGCAAATTTCTTATCTAAGAAACTACATTTTACCTTTGATAGCAGGAATGTTTGGAATTGGGAAAAGGCAATAATGATATTTTAAGCCACCTTAAAAATGACAGAAAACCCACAGGCTCAAATTCAGTGATGTCACACTCCAATGTGGACAACTTTTAATAAATCAGCACATCTGTGTTCTTTCAAGAATTGAAATGATGGCGGTCATGAAAGGCACAGACACAAAAATGAAAACTGCTTCTTTATTGTGAATGAATTCAATTT
>NW_028091100.1:0-817 GCF_014824575.4 Sturnira hondurensis | reverse complement strand
TGTTTCTCTCCCTCTCTCCTTCCCCTCTAAAGATAAATAAATAAATAAAAAAAAAAAATATTTCATCTGAGAGTTTTCCTGGCTTTTCACAAAACCTGAAAGGTCATTTAAAACTTAGTATTTTCCAGTGGCAAACCTCAATCTAATTTGGGTGCTTTGTTTTGTAGCACTGTTGTATTTTTATTTAACTCTTGGCAGAACGGAATCTTTCCCGTGGCTTTCAATGTAAATGCCGTATACATAGTGTTACGCAGAGGATAATACCATACCAGATATGTACCGATGCCTGCACAGGTGAAGTCTAGCTCCGTGTGGTCATTCACTCAGTACTGCAAAGCCCCTTCTGTGACACAGAAACTATTGGATCCTTAGCAAAGATGTGTGAGACTACCCTCAAGGAACTCTTTTCTCCAGGGTATGACACCAGTATCTAAGTAAATACAATATAATATAGTAAGGAAGAGGCATGGGCCTTATGAAATTAGTGAGCAGAGAAGAATGCTGGAAGAATTATAGAATTGAGGTAGAGAAGTTTGGTATGTATTTCAAATATATATATATATCCTCAAAATGGAATTATCTTCTGGAGGGCAGGCCCCTTGCATTATAGGCTTCCCTGCTAGGTGAGTGGTCTAGGAACCCGTCTGTATCAGTGTACCAGCTGGTGGTGTTGTGAGAGGCTGTGTTTGGCGTCAGTGAGTTTTTTTAAGACTCTTCCAACACATTTGCCTTTTTCATGATGGGTGGTTTAGGAGCATGCCTGCCCACACCACGCTGAATGTTCAGCAGTTTTTGACCCAAAACAGCATGAACCCCA
>NW_028091099.1:0-1482 GCF_014824575.4 Sturnira hondurensis | reverse complement strand
AAAAAAAAAAAAAACCCCTTCAGGTGCTCTGGCCAGGTAGCTCAGTAGGTTAGAGCATCATCCCCATACTCCAGTGTTGTGGTTCGATTCCTGGTCAGGGAACATACAAGAACCAAGTGATAAATGCATAAATGAGTGCAACAATAAATCCATGTCTGTCTGTCTCTCTCAAATCAATAAAAAATAATTTAAACCCCCCTACAAGAATGACAAAGATCTGAGCCAGAAAATTCATTTAAGGGATCTCTTTGGAGTGTCAAGTTGAAAGCATGTCCAAAAATACCGGTCTTGTTTCCTGGGGCAACATGGACAATTAGGTGAATATTCATGACACTAAGTTCTTTTCTGTTGAAATAACTCTACACACAGAAGTGTTACTGAGACAAAAGGGTCTTATAAGAGTCTCAAGACTTCAAACATCCCTGCCACGTGCTTTGAAAACAACCTTCAAAGAAACGCCTTCAATGGGTTTTCCTTAGGTAAGTGTTGGGACGTCTCTGCATTTTTCCACAGCAAGACGAGTACGCCCCCTGCAGGCCGCAGGAGCACTTGGCTCTTCCTCCAAATGAATGCTGGCAGAGTTCCCCAGAGACAGACAGTTCAGCGGCTGGGGAGGTTCCCCCTGAGAAGCGACGGCTCAGTCGGGTTCTTACTTTGGCAGAGAGATGGAGAGTTTCGGCACCTTTAAACTAGCATCTCTCTCAAATGCAGTTCATCGACCTCGATTTTGAGCATTTGGATTCTGATTGTTAGAAAAACTGATAGAAAGGACACTTCTGAGATCACTGGGGAAATGAGAAAACTGACGGGATAATAAGGACGTGCTGTCTTCCTGTTGTGATGCCGCTGTTTATATATATATATAAAAGATCGTTATCGGATGACGGTAGCTGTGTACTGAAACACTGTGGCATTGAAAGGTGAGTTCACAAAAGGACACAGTCAATACGATTCAACTCCAGTTACTTCAGTAACTAGTATTTCCATCACCGCGTGTTGGGCGCCAGCACAGTCCTGACAGGCCTCCCTCCCGCCAAAGGCAAACCCAGGCTGCTGCAAGTCCACCTCTGACCCTGCTGGTGCAGAGCTGGGCCTGGCGTGTGTTTCCCAGGCACTCAGCGGGTCTCAGTTTGGCTTCCCCTAGAAGCAGAGCCCTGGATAAGGATTCAAACTCAAGTTGCTTATTTGGGAAACACGTCCTTGAGAATATGGAAGTTCTCAAGCCAGATTCTGCTGTGGACAACTAGTGTTGAAGACCGTGAGAGCTCGCCCTGGCTGGTGTAGCTCGGTGGATTGAGCGCGAGCCTGCGAACCATGCGATCAAGGTTTGATTCCCAGTCAGGATACATGCCTGGGTTGCAGGCCAGTTCCCAGTTCCCTGCAGGGGACCCACAAGAGGCAACCATACAAGTAAAATCTTTAAAAAAAAAAAAAGGACTGAGACTGTTGGAGCTAATCCTGCTACTAATATTGCTGGAGCTT
>NW_028091098.1:0-857 GCF_014824575.4 Sturnira hondurensis | reverse complement strand
TGGGGCTGGGCTGAGGGCTGGGCTGAACGCCGGGCTCTGGCCAGGCTGATAGGCAGCAAGTGGCTGGGCGAGTGGCTGCGGGTCTCGAGCGCCTCAGCAGTGACGGTGCAAGGTGCAAGCCGTGGTGGCAGCGCTGTAGCTTGGAGAGGCGGTCGCTGAGGGTGAAGCATTTCTCCCCCGTGTGCAGGCCCAGGCGGCCAGCCTGGTGGGAGCAAACAGACTCCTCGTAGCAGGCTGGCGAGTGGCAGGCAGAGGGCGCTCACCCCTGTGGGTTCGCGGGGCGGCGTGAGGGGCGCAGGCGAGTAGGAGCTTTGGCGCAGCCCCTGAAGGAAGTGTGGTGGCTCCTGGCGGCAGCGGCGCAGGCCTAGTGCAGGAACCCGGTGAGGGAGGACAGGGACCAGAGAGACAGGTTCCGGGAAGACAGCGTGGCCTCTCCCCGAGACTCCGGGGCCCCGCCAGGCAGGTGGACCAGGATCCGGGCGGCCAGCAGGGCTGGAGCTGCCCTTGCTTTGGGCCCCGACTCCAGACCCCCTGCGCACACTCAGGCCCTGGGCGGGGCCAGCGCTGTCGGCCCTTCTGGTGGCCACGCTCAGTGCGCCCTCGGAGGGGGCCCTGAGCACGTCGGGGCGAAGGAACCCGCGCAGGTCACCGCCGCCAGCTGGTCCATAGAGGTGCCCAGCTGGGACTGAGTGAATCTGACGGAGGGGGAGATGGCAGGGGCAGAGGAGGGAGGGAGGCGCGGGCTCTCACCGCCCTCGAGGAGCTTTTCCACCCAGGAATTAGGCAAATGCTTCTGAAAAAAAAACGAAAAACAACAGCGATGTTTTCTGGGAGCTGGTTTACAAACACGGGGCTTG
>NW_028091097.1:0-503 GCF_014824575.4 Sturnira hondurensis | reverse complement strand
GCGTTAAACTCGTTAACACGCAATCCCACGAGGACACAGCCACTAATCTGCCCACTGCACAAAGGTGTTCTGATGCATGTGAGGTGAAAGAGTACAGGAAACGCCCATTATTTTCCTCGGCCCCCATGTGGCTGTGGGTTGCCCTGTTCCTGCTAGAGTGGTGATGTGGACAGGTGGGGCAGGACAAGGACACTGGACAAGCCTACTGCAGCTGACAGTTGGCACTGGGAGGAAAAACCAAAAACCAAGGTCCAAAGGGTTAAGTGTTCCCGTGCTCTACAGGGAAGTGGAACAGCAATCTTTCCCACAGATTGGCTGAACCTCCTGAGGAGCCTCATTCTCCTGCCCACTGAGGCTGATTCCTATCTGCATAAGATTTTCCCTCAGTGTGTGAAAAGCCCTGCGGCAGCTCTGAGGAAGCCATGCCCCTCCTTCCGCTCAGATCCTTGGCTTCCTCTGTTCTTCCTGGCGTCCTGGGTGTGGAGGTGGCCCCACCGGATCTG
>NW_028091096.1:0-2698 GCF_014824575.4 Sturnira hondurensis | reverse complement strand
TTGTGTTGAATCTACAGATTGCTTTGAGTCGTATGGACATTTTAATGACATTCATTCTTCCAGTCCATGAACAGAGTATATGCTTCCATTTATTTGTGTCTTACTTAATTTCTTTCTTCAGTGTTCTCTAGTTTTCTGAATATAGGTCCTTTACCTCCTTGGTTAGGCTTATTCCTAGCTGTTTTATTTTTCTTCTTGCTATAGTCAATGGGATATATTTCCTAATTTTTATTTCTGATATCTCATGGTTAGTGTACAAAAATGCTTTTAGTTTCTGAATGTTGACTTTGTATCCTGCTGTTTTGCCAAATTCATTTATTAGGCTGACTAATTTTTTGATGGAGTCTATAGAATTATCTATGTACACTATCATGTCATCTGCAAATAATGACAGTTTTACTTCCTCCTTCATCCTCTTTTGGATGCAATTCCTTTTTTTTAAATATATTTTATTGATTATGCCATTACACTTGTCCTATTACCCCCTTCATTCCCCTCCATGCTACACACCCCTCCCCCACCACCCCCCCTTTCATTTATGTCCATGTGTCACAATTTCTNCCCCCCTATCTATTTTCTACCTACCATCTATGCTACTTATTCTCTGTTCTTTCTCCCCCCATTCTGTTCCTCCCACTCCCCTGTTGCTAACCCTTCATGTAATCTCCAATTCTATAGTTCCGCTCCTGATCTAGCTGCCTTCTTAGTTTGCTTTTGTTTTAGGTGTGATTGTTAATAACTGTGAGTTTGCTGTCCTTTCACTGTTCATATTTTTTATCTTCTTTTTCTCAGATAAGTCCCTTTAACATTTCATATAATAAGGGCTTGGTGATAATGAACTCCTTGAATTTGACCTTATCTGAGAAGCACTTTATCTGTCCTTCCATTCTAAATGAAAGCTTTGCTGGATAGAGCAATCTTGGATGTAGGTTCTTACCTTTCATGAATTGGAATACTTCTTTCCAGCCCCTTCTTGCCCACAAGGTCTCTTTTGAGAAATCTGCTGACAGTCTGTTGGAAACTCCTTTATAGATGACTGTCCCCTTATCTCTTGCTGCTTCGAGGATTCTCTCCATCATTTTAATCTTGGCTAATGTAATTATCATGTGCCTTGGTGTGTTCCTTCTTAGGTACAACTTCTTTGGGACTCTCTGAGCTTCCTGGATTTCCTGGAAGTCTATTTCCTTTGACAGACTGGGGAAGTTCTCCTTTATTATTAGTTCAAATAAGTTTACCACTTGTTGCTCTTCTTCATCCCCTTCTGGTACCCCTATAATCCGGATGTTGGAATGTTTAAAGATGTTCTGGAGGTTCCTAAGCCTCTCCTCAGTTTTTTGAATTCTTAGTTCTTCATTTTCTTCTGGTTGGATGTTTCTTTCTTCCTTCTGGTCCACTCCATTGATTTGAGTCCCAGTTTCCTTCCCATCACTGTTGGTTCCCTGTACATTTTCCTTTATTTCACCTAGCATAGCCTTCATTTTTTTATCTAATTTGTGACTAAATTCTACCAGTTCTGTGAGCATCCTCATCACCAGTATTTTGAACTGTGCATCTGATAGGTTGGCTATCTCTTCATCACTTACTTGTATTTTTTCAGAAGCTTTGATCTTTTCTTTCATTTGGGCCATATTTTTTTTGTCTTGAGGTGCCTGTTAGTAGTGAGGGGCTGAGCCTTAGGTATTCATCTGGGAGGGGTAACCTTCATCACTTCATTGTGATGCTGTATGTAGGGAAGGGGTCTGAGAGAAAACAATGGCACTTGCTCCACTCTCTGCCAGCTTTCAGTCACTTCCCCCACTTCCCCTTAAGGAATTGGGCCCTTCTGGTGCTGATTCCCATGTGGGTTGGCTTGTGTACGTTCTAGAACCCTGTGGGTCTCTCCAACAAACTCTCCTGTGAGGCTGGAAATTTCTCCTGCTGCTGCCTCAACCCCCATAGGTGGTTTGGGGGTGGAGACAGCAATAAAGCTTGAGGCTTTATTTCCCCACACTGGAGTGCTGGGTCACATGGCCTGTTTCGCTCCCCATTTTTCTTACTGGTTTATCTGCACACAAATGTGGGACTGCCAAAAGCTGCAGCCCAGCCTGACTGGTCCTCCAGCCCCCACCTTGCCATGAGTCCTCTCCAAGCATCCTCCTTCACCCCTCATACCTGTCTGGATGAGTGTGTCTTCTTTAACTCCTTGGTTGTCAGACTTTCATACAGTTTGATTTTCTGTCAGTTCTGGTTGTTTTTTATTTTTAAACTATTGTTGTCCTTCTTTTGGTTGTGTGAGGAGGAACAGTGTGTCTACCTATTCCTCCATTACGGCCAGAAGTCCAAAACGTTTCTATTTTTTTTTTTTTGTAGACCAAAAAAATTTGCTATGAACTTCCCTCTCACGACTTCCTTCACAGTATCCCATGGGTTCTGAGCTGTTGTGTGTTCATTTTCATTTGTTTCCAGAAACTTTTTTATTTTTTTCCTGATCTTGTTCTTACCCCATTTATTATTTAATAAAACATGATACAGTTCCCATGGATTTGATTTGTTTTCAGTTTTTTCCTTGAGGGTGGTTTCCAGTGTCAAGCCATTGTGATCTGAGAAAATGCTTGATATGATTTCCATTTTCTTGAATTTGTTGAGGCTTGTTTGTGTCCTATCATGTGGTCTATCTTTGAAAATGTTCCATGTGTATTTGAAAATAATGTATATTTTG
>NW_028091095.1:0-845 GCF_014824575.4 Sturnira hondurensis | reverse complement strand
GCCCGACCCTGCTCACTGCTGGCTCCGCCCCTCTTACCATCCCGTTGAACGGCTAGATGTAGTCGGACTTCCGTATAATTCAATTTTCTGTCCTTTGGTTGTGTCTTTGTTTCTCCAAACCTTTGTTATATTCAAACTTGGTTGTGGGAGAAGGCACAGTGTTTCCACCTATGCCTCCATCTTGGCGGAAGTCCTCGGACAACAACAAATTTAAAAACAAAAAACAACCAGAACTGACAGAAAGTCAAACATTATGGAAGTCTGACAACCAAGGAGTTAAAGAAGAAACAAGGCAGAGACAGGCAGCCAGGCAGAGAAGACTCGTAGTAAGGCAGCAGCTGGTGGACTGGTGGGTGAGTTGGCCGCTGCAGACAGGTCAGTCCCACATTCATGTGCAGATAACCCGGGAGATAAACTGGGAAGTGAGACAGACCGAGCAACCCAGGATTCCAGCAGGGAAATAAAGCCTCAAAGCCTCTGACTGAAAATACCTGTGGGGGGTGAGGCAGCAGCAGGAGAAACTCCCAGCCTCACAGGAGAGTTCATTGGAGAGACCCACAGGGTCCTAGAAGTACACAAACCCACCCACCTGGGGATCAGCACCAGAAGGTCCCAATGCTTGTGGGTAGTGGGGGAAGTGACTGAAAACTGGCAGAGAATAGAGCAAGTGGGGTTGTTCCCTCTCAGACCCCTCCACCACATACAGCATCACAACGCAGCAACGTGAGTTGCCCCACCCTGGTGGACACCTAAGGCTCCACCCCTTACTACAAAACAGGTGCACCAAGACAAAAAAAAAATGGCCCGAATGAATAAACAGATACAACTAAGCAATGAAGAGATAG
>NW_028091094.1:0-757 GCF_014824575.4 Sturnira hondurensis | reverse complement strand
AGATGGTTCAATATCCACAAATCAGTAAATGTAATACACCACATAAACAAAAGCGAAGACAAAAACCACATGGTCATATCAATAGATGTGGAAAAAGCTTTTATTAAGGTACAACACCCATTTATGATAAAGGTACTCAGCAAAGTGGGAATAGAGGGAACATTCCTCAATATAATAAAGGCCATATATGAAAGACCTACAGCCAACATCATACTCCATGGACAAAAACTAAAATCTTTTCCATGAATATCAGGAACAAGAGAAGGTTGCCCACTTTCACCACTTCTATTCCATATAGTATTGGAAGTTCTATCCACAGTGATCAGACAAGAAAATAAAATAAAAGGCATCCAAATCAGAAAGAAGGAAACAAAACTGTCATTGTTTGCAGATGACATGATAGTGTACATGGAAAATCATATAGCTTCTACCCAAAAACTGCTTGAACTAATAAATGAATTTGGCAATATCCAGAAATCAAAGCGGGATACAGAGTCAATGTCCGGAAATCAAAGGCATTTTTGTATACCAATAATGAAACAGCAGAAGCAGAAATTGAGAAAAAATTTCATTTGATATAGCAAAAACAAAAATAAAATATCTGGGAATAAACCTAACGAAGGAGGTAAAAGACCTGTATGCAGAAAACTACACAACACTGAAGAAATAAATCAAGGAAGACACACACAAATGGAAACATATACCGTGTTCATGGATTGGAAGATTCAACATCATCAAAATGTCCATACTACCCAAA
>NW_028091093.1:0-523 GCF_014824575.4 Sturnira hondurensis | reverse complement strand
GATGGAGAGCTGATGAAAAGGGATGTAAGATGCCACCAAATGCAGGCTCAGTGGGACACCTCTCAGCATAGAGCCCATGTCCCAGTCGTCACTGGGCCCTTAGACAGAATGGGGTGTGAAACGGGGAAATGAAAGTGGACGTCAGTGGGGAGTCTGCAGGGAGGCTGGCTCCACGCACCAGCGCCCAGGCATTTAACATCTCCCACACTGGAGGGTTATTCTCGGGGGAAACAGAGAGTCCAGGGTTCAGGGAAATTAAGTAAAGCGCAGGGTAGCAATGAGGTATGAGGCTGAAAACAGTGAAAATCTGGGAAAGGAGGTTGAATCCCTAGCCCACAGCTGTACTGCGGTTTTACCGAAGGTTTGAAGCTGGTGGAATCCTCTCTGGGAGAATAAAAGCTTGAGAGAGAAGACCTCCCACATAGATCCTTTTAAAAATCCTTTTAAAAAGAGCTGCGGCGGGAATGTATAAGGGGACTAAAAGCTCATGTTAAAAAAAAAGACACTAGAGATTGGAGAAACT
>NW_028091092.1:0-821 GCF_014824575.4 Sturnira hondurensis | reverse complement strand
GGGAGGGGGAGAATAGTGGGGGAAATATAGAATCTAAAGAACTTGAGACACATGGTTATAAACTAAGGGGGTAGAATAGTGGGGGAGGGAGGGTGAGGGTGGAGGGGAATGAAGGGAGGGAATAGAACAACTGTAATGGTATAATCAATAAAATATATTTTAAAAAAAAGAAAATCCACAAGCTTAGGTTTCTGGGATGGAGGTCCCCTTGCCTAGCACTGGCTATAAAGAGGAACCTGCCCAGGTAGAGAAGTGCTCAGTTCCAGCAGTGCTGGTTTTGAATCCCAGCTTTGGCAGTTACTGGGTGATGCTAACCAGTCCTTCACCTCTCTCATAAGCAGAATGAGGCTGAGGATACCTGTTTCTCACTGAGCTGTTGTGAGGATGAAATGAAAAAAAAGTAACTGGCATGTGGCAGATACTCAGTGAATGAGTGCTTTTTTTTTTTTTGCTTTGATTTCCACTTTAGTTAGACTCCCGATCTCAATTTTCCAACCTAGAATGACCTTGAGATCATCTAACCAGGAGTTTCTCAACTCCAGTCATTCCTGGACTTATGTGATTTTCATCATATCTCTGCCTTGTGTACTATTATTTACTCTGTACTACTTGCACTGTTATCAATTTTCTTTATACCAACTCTATTTTTTTAAAATATATTTTATTGATTATACCATTACAGTTGTTCTATTCCCCCCCTTCATTCCCCTCCACCCACACCCTCCCTCCCCTACCATTCTCCCCCCCTTAGTTTATAACCACGTGTCTGAAGTTCTTTAGATTCTATATTTCCCCCACTATTCTCTCCCTCCCCCCTATCT
>NW_028091091.1:0-524 GCF_014824575.4 Sturnira hondurensis | reverse complement strand
TGCCTTGGAGGGTCCTGGGCTGAGGGTGGGGGGACAGGAGAAGGGGAGAGCCAGGGATAATGTCTCAGGGGCTCACCACATGCCCCCACCCTTAATGAGCATCACCCCCCCCCGGCATGGGCACCCCGAAGGGCAGAAGAAAGCAGGAAGCCAGGTGCAGGGTGTTGGGATAAGGAACCTCCTGGGACTGTCATGCCAATAGCACAGTGCCCCCCATGGGACAGCAGGCGAATGACAGCACCGGCTCCCAGCAAAATCCCAGAGAAACAACGTGTCGACAGAGCCACTTGCAGGATGAGTCCCTGGGTGAACTTGTCACTTTGGAACCGTTGCGGTGCCGGCCTCCTCGCAGCCCCCACGTGGCTGCCACTGCACCATGCCTCACGGCACACTCCCTGGGCGGGCTTCCAAGAACAGAGGGGTTTGCCAGGCCTGCAATGAGTGGGTGGTGGGCAGCCTGAGGAATTTCCCCGGCAGAGATGGTGGCAGGCGTGCTCCCCGAGAGAAGGGAGAGGAAGGGGGGC
>NW_028091090.1:0-1680 GCF_014824575.4 Sturnira hondurensis | reverse complement strand
GGATGGAGGCAGCCAGGCTGGGGGCAGCCATAGGCCGGGGACAGCCATTGGCCGGGGACAGTCATTGGCCGGCGAGTAAAGACCTCGGAGCTGGGGCTGCCACAGCGGTTGGAGCTCAGAGGCTTCCTTCCTTCTGCGCCCAGCGACAGGGGCGTCTGCCACAGAGGACTCATCAGGCCCCCGGCACCTGTGAGTAAAGACAAAAGCGGCAGCGGCAGGACCAGCAGCCATTGGCCGTGGGGTAAAGACCTCGGAGCTGCTGCTGCTGCAGCTTCCAGGGCCCAGAGGCTTCTGTCTACAGCCAGTGTCGGGGCATCTGCCACAGAGGACTCATTGGGAGCCCGGCACCTTTGAGTAAAGACAAACTCGGCAGCGGCAGGCCCTCAGCCAACCTGAAATGCCTCGGAGCTGCCACTGCCACTGCATTAGGGGTGTAGAGGCTTCCGTCTGCGGCCAGTGCCACGGAGGACTCATAGGGAGCCCAGCACCCAGTGGAGCATTGGGCCGGCTGCCGGGTCCTTGGAAGAGCTGGCTCCCTCCCTCACCATCTAGGACGGGCTGGGTAGCAGAGACCTGTCTGCCTAGGTGTGCAGGGAGGGTGGCAAGGACAGGGAGCCATATTCAGTTGCGATCTCTGTGATCGCCAGCCCACCAGCCTGCCAGCCCAGGAAATTTGAGAGGAGTATTGTCCTAACCAGTCAGGTTGGGGATTGGGCTGGGCTGAGAGGTACACTTTCTGGAGAAGTTTTTACTGGAAAGTGGACTGAGTTGTTCTCTTGTGAAGGCAGCTTGACTTGCTTCTCACCCAGCCACAGGACTGGGAAGGAACAGTACCAGATCCCTTGGGACCCAGGCAGCCTGTCGGGTGGGCCGGCGCCCGCACCCAAGTCTGGTTGCCTGGCTGGCGGGCGTGTGTGCACCTGGGCCTACAATTCAGCCCACAGAGGGGTCCTGCCAAAACCAGAAAAACCGGATTGGACAGTCTGAAACCAACAAGGAAGGAGTTGGGTTTTTTTAAACTTTTTTTTAAAACTTTTTTCAGTAATCGTATATATTTT
Organism: Sturnira hondurensis; assembly: GCF_014824575.4. Classification (NCBI taxonomy): domain Eukaryota; kingdom Metazoa; phylum Chordata; class Mammalia; order Chiroptera; family Phyllostomidae; genus Sturnira; species Sturnira hondurensis. The sequence continues at coordinate 622 of NW_028091090.1, read as the reverse complement.
TTAATTTTAATTTTATTGTTGCTGTATCTTTCAGTACTCTGTTCCTCTCCTTTCTTTTTTCCTGTTTTAGTCGTTCTTTCTTTCACCCCAAACTTATTGCTTTTTCCTCACTTCTCTTGCCCTTTTTTGTGTGTTTGTTTGTTTGTTTGTTGCTTTCTATACCACTGTAAATACTTCACAACACATCTCTCCGGTCTTAGCCCACTTTACAGGTTCCTGAATTCTATTACTGTAGTGATTAACTCTACTTGCTCACACGCTATGTCTATTTACTATTCTTTACTCTCACCTTACCTCAAAATCTGACCACCCGCAACCTCACTGCTTTCTAGATACAACTAACAAACCTTCCCTCCCCAACAAGAGACTTATCTTTGGCCTATCCTTTCTTAAAAGTGGCAAATTGGGTTGAGGATTACAGTTAACATTATATAGAGCCTAAAGATCTTCTATCTCTTCTCTACTGGCTGTGACTGTAAATATCATAAAGTACTCTCCTGCTGTCATAAACCATTTTACCTCCCCCTCCAGCTGATCACACACACACAAAGAAAGGAGAAGGTGGAAGCGAAGAACATCAAGATACCTGCAGGAGACTGCACCACTGAATTTCACAGGTATT
>NW_028091089.1:0-587 GCF_014824575.4 Sturnira hondurensis | reverse complement strand
TGCCATATGCACACCTTCCTTCCTTCCATGTAGCTCCACCACGCGCTCATCACGACCCGCATTTTACAAGACAGGAGACAGGTTAACCAGTGACTGGGCGTCAGTATGGACTGACGGAGAGTCAAATCCAGGTCTGGTACCAAGTGAAGAGAAACTGGGGGGAATACACAAAAATGAAACAGCTGTGTCAGGGTGGTGGGATTTTAAGAAACATTTGAAAGGGTGGGATTTGCAAACACCTGGCCCCGGACCAGCTGGGAAAGAGGAACAGGGACAATGGGGCTGTGACAGCGGCTGTGACAATGGGGTTATGTAAACTGTCCAGGGCACAGACAGGGCAGGCAGCCGGTTTCCTGAGTGGACAGGCATGGCCACACGGACGCGGCCATCTCCAGCTGGAGCACATGGAACAAGTCGGGGGCACCAAGGGGCAACAACTCCAGGTGGATCCACAGTTCGGGGCAGAAACTGCAAGAGGGGGCTGTCGGGAGGCAGGCGGACGAGTGGGGGGACATGTCCCTGCTGAGTTAGCTATGTTTGTATACTAGGGACATGAGTGACAGGTCCAGTTTTGTGGCCCCAGGGTG
>NW_028091088.1:0-1123 GCF_014824575.4 Sturnira hondurensis | reverse complement strand
CCCTGACTGGGAATTGAACTCATGACCCTTTGGTTCCCAGCCCGCGCTCAATGCACTGAGCTACACCAGCCAGGGCCATTTAGTACATTTTTAACCTGCACACACGACGTGCCTGCTCCAGCCTTGGAGGTGCAGTGTGACCGAGGTGCTCTTGGCTACCCTGCTCTCAGAGGAGACAGACATGGAAGAAATCATTACGTTCACAGCAAAACACTCAGCCGCTCCAGCCCAGACACACACTCAGTCCCTCTCAACTTGTCTTTCAAATGGATCCCCCAAGAGAGCGTTGTCTGTGTTGGGCTGTCTATGTTTCTGTCTGGATCGAAAGTTGCGCGTGTGCTACTGAAAATCATGCGGTGCTATAGGCTATCACCACCCAGGGGCCGTGATTTCAACATCTGAGTCCATTTCTGTTTCCTTTGCTCGTTCACTTTGTTCTTTGGAATCCATACGTAAAACATATGGTGTTTCTCTTTCTCTGTCTGACTTATTTCACTCAGCGTAATACCCCCTAGGTCCATCCACACTATCGCAAATGGCAGGATTCAATTCTTTTTTATGGTGGAGTAATATTCCCCTGTGTATATGTATGTACCACACTGTCTATCCATTCATCCGTCGGTGGGCACTTGGATTGCTTCTGTATCTTGGGTGTTGTAAATAATGCTGCAATGCGGAAGGCTGCGAGAGGGGAGGGAGTGGGGGGCTGGATGAAAAAGGAAAAGGGCTTAACTAGTACAAATTGGTAACTACAAAACAGCCACAGGGACGTAAAGTCCAGCCCAGGGAATATTGTCAATAATATTGTAATAACTGTGTGGGGTGCCAGGTGCTTACCTGAAATATTGGGGGATCACTTTGTAAAGTATGTGGTTGTCTAACCACTATGCCGTACACCTGAAACTAATGTAAAAGACTGTTCAGTGTTAACTGTAATCGAAAATTAAAAAAAAACACACAAATTATGTCATGATGTCTAATCCCAATCAGGCCTTCAAGACTTTCTGGCAATGTTTTTCTCTTATTCATAGTCATATTCCTTATTCATTTATTCAGTGGGAGTGAATAGTCAAAGCCTTCTTCATTTTCATGAAGTCTCATGTCGTGTTCTTACTCTGTCATC
>NW_028091087.1:0-517 GCF_014824575.4 Sturnira hondurensis | reverse complement strand
GGGGGAGGCGAGAAGTGGTGGCAGGAAAATGGAGACAACTGTACTTAAACAACAATTTTTTTAAAGTGTGCTTTATTATGATGTGAGGAGCAATTTATTTATTTATTAAGATTTTGTTGCCCTGGCTGGTGTAGCTCAGTGGATTGAGCGTGGGCCTGCGAACCAGAGGATGGCGGTTCGATTCCCAGTCAGGGCACATGCCTGGGTTGCAGGCCAGTTCCTGGCAGGGGACTGACGAGAAGCAAACATACATTAATATTTCTCTCCTTCTCTCCTTCCCTTCCTCTCTAAAAATAAACAAACAAAATCTTTTTTTAAAAGATTTTATTTATTTATCTTTAGAGGGAACAGAAGATAGGGTGTAAGAGAGGGAGAGAAACATCAATGTGAGAGAGAACACATCATTCAGTTGCCTTTCATGTGGGTCCCAATGGGGGACTGAACCTGCAACCCAGGCATGTGCCCTCACAGGGAATCAAAATGGCGACCTTTCACTTTGCAGTCTGACACCAGACCA
>NW_028091086.1:0-536 GCF_014824575.4 Sturnira hondurensis | reverse complement strand
TACTCTATGAAGGCACCAAAAGCATATATTAAATAAGTCCTATTTTTTAATGCTTTTTTATTGTTGTTAAAGTACAGTTGTCTCCCTTTTCCCCACCCCCACGATGTCCCCTTGCCTCACCCATCCCTGCCTCCCACCCTCAAACCTACCCCCTTTGGCTTTGTCCATGTGTCCTTCATACATGTTCCTCGATGGCCCTTCCCCTATTTTCCCCCATTATCCCTCCCCTCCCCCCCCTCTGGTTACTAACAGTTTGTTCTCTATTTCAATGTCTCTGATTACATTTTGCTTGCTTGTTTTGTTGATTAGTTTCTGCTAATAGGTGAGATCCTGCAGTATTTGTCTTTCACCACCTGGCTCATTTTACTTAGTGTATATGGAATCATAAACAACCCTGAATAGCCACAGTGATTTTGAGAAAGAGGAACAAAGTAGGAGGGATCACCATACCTGATACCAAACTATATTACAAGGTCACAGTAATAAAAAACAGTCTGGTACTGGCTTAAGAACAGACCCACAGATCAATGGAAGAG
>NW_028091085.1:0-659 GCF_014824575.4 Sturnira hondurensis | reverse complement strand
GTGTGTTAGGTAGAGCTGCTTTGGCCCCCTGTCTTAGTGCACCTGTTAAGTTGTATGGGGCGGAGCCTTAGGCATTGGCCAAGGTGGGGCAACTACACTTCACAGGCTTTGTAGCTCTGTGTGGGGGAGGGCCTGGAGAGGGGACAGTGTAGCTGCCTGGCTTCTGGAGGTTTGTCTAGCACTCACTCCATTTCTAGTTATTTTACCCACTTCCCATATGCGACTGGCACCCTTCCAACTGTTGCCCTGGTGATGAATGCCAGAGTAGGTGGGTTTACATACATTCTAAGTCCCTGTGGGCCCTTTAAACGGACTCTCCTGAGAAACCAGCAGTTTCTTCCACTGACCCAACCCCCACTGGTTTTTACAGACAGGAGTTCTGGAGCTTTATCTTCCCAGCAGTGGAACCCTGGGATGTGCAGTTTGGCCTGTGGCCAGTATCGTTAGCTCCTGACGTATCCCTTCCTATTCCTATCTGCCACACATGGATGTGGGACTACCTGTCCCACTGCCCCGCTGCCTTCCCACACCATACCACATCTCCTCACTTCTCCACTCCAACTCCATGTCTCTGCCCTCCTACCCATCTGGATGAATGTGGCTTCCATAACTCCCTCAGTGTCAGACTTCCATACAGTTCGATTTTCTAGCAGTTCTGG
>NW_028091084.1:0-1805 GCF_014824575.4 Sturnira hondurensis | reverse complement strand
ATTCCATCCAGAGCAGAAGCCCAGTCCCTGGAACTCTGTACTTTATAATTATGGGGACGTTTTAAAGTTTAAACGTTTTCAGAGTGGACAACCAACATGTTTCTACTTATTTGCGTGGATATTGATTGTTTTTTTATTTCTTATTGTAGACAATTTTAAAATGCAAAAACAGTAAAAGAAGAAAGTAGTAATAATTTATAATGGTAATTTTATACTTTGCTTTATAGGAAAGTGAATATTTTAGATGTACTTTAGCCACACGCATGTACCAAATGCCTTAAAGTATTTTATCCTTTGACCCACAAATTCCAATGGCAGGAATAGCTCTCAAAGAAAGAAAATCAGGCGTGAACACAAAGGAGTATATTTGAGGCTCTTGGTCATACTAAACTAAAAAATACCGAAATGTACATACAGTTTAAGTGCCCATAGAGGCTTCAATTTGTTACAATCATAAATGAGAACTCTGTACTTAAACATGATTCCCAAACCAGCGACCGACATAACACCCAATGGGGAAAAGCTTTCCCTCTAAGAAAAGGAGTGAGAAAAGCATGTCCACTCTCACCACTTGTATTCGATGCAGTATCGGACGTCCTAGACACAGTGATCAGTCAAGACAAAGAAACAAAAAGCACAGAAACCACAAAGGAAAAATAAAACTCTCACTGTTGGCAGATGACATGATACCATACATAGAAAAGCCTGAGGTCTCCACCAAAATCGTTTTAAGGACTATGAGAGGTACTGAATGAATTCAGTAACATTGCAGAATACAAAACCAGGATCCAGTTGCATCCCTAACAGCAATCATGAGAAATTCAAGAAGGAAAATGTTAAAACCCCTTTTACAATCTCACGAAAGAGCATAAAATACCGAGGAAGAAACTTAACCACAGAGGGTGGAGACCTATCACCTGACCACTGTCACTCAGGAAGAAAGAGACTCAACAGGGTGCAGATCCGTGGATGACACTTTGTGTCCCTGGGATGGAGGAGTGACGGGGCCAAATCGTCAGATTCACGACGACCCTTGAGAAATAGAAACAGAAACTAGGGCCTTCTTCTCAGAAGTGCAATTAGTCCTAAAGTCCATGTGGATCCAAAACCATCCAGAATACCAAGGAAATCTCGAGAAAGACCAGAATTGGAGGCATGGCGCTCCCTGACATCAAAGTGCCCGCACAGGAACAGACTCAGAGTTCAGTGGGACAGAACACAGAGCCTGGAAATGAGCCCTCACTCATTGATCAATGAACTTATAACAAAGGAGGCAGGAACAGACAATGGTTACCCCGCTCCTAAGACAACACAGTTCCTTAAACATGTTGGGAAAACTCCACAACTGTCTCCAAAACAATGTAAGTGAATTATTTCCTTATACCTCTACAAGAATAGAAACAAAATGGATTAAGCATTTAAATGTAAAACCTGAAACCTTGAAAGTAAAAAAAATCACAAGCAATAAACTTTCCGACACCACTCAGTGATGTGGATGTGTCTCCTCGGGAGAGAATAACAACCGGAAAAAGGAACAATGGGACCACATCAAACTGAGATGGTTTTGCAAAGGAAATCACCAACAGAACGCAGACAAGCTACTGGATGGAAGAAGACTTTTCCCAATGATGCATCCAATAAACCATGAATACCCCAAATTTATAAAGAACTCAGACAGTTTAACACTAAAAATCCCAAATAATTTGGTGAGAAAATGGGCACTAGACAATTCTCCAAAGAGGAGGTATGCAACGTCCGCACACAGGGATGGGAATCGCCTCTCTGCTCAGAAGATGTGGTGTTGA
>NW_028091083.1:0-946 GCF_014824575.4 Sturnira hondurensis | reverse complement strand
ATTTTTTATATTTTTTATCATTGTTCAATTTCAGCTGTCCCACTATTTTCCCGGTTGCCTCCCCTGTCCTGTCCATCTACCCAAAGTCTATCCCCACCCCGTTGTCCCTGCCCATGAGTCTGCCCCTCAGGTATTTTAATGTTTTCTGGCTTGCGCCAACAGTATTTAGTCAGTCACAGTTGGAAGGGGAACCTCTGAAATCAAGGGGTCAGCAGGACTATCTTCTCTGTGAATATCCTGGAGAGACTCTGGACCATGCATTTCTCTTACTGTGGGGTGGAGCCCTCAGTCCTTGGCATCCCCTGGCTTCCAGACACCTTACTCCAGTCTCTGCCTCTGTCATCTCATTGTTCTCATCCTGCGTGTCTCTCTCTGTGTCCAAACATCCATCTTCTTTAGGATATCACATGCATTAATGAAGGTTTTTCCTGCACCAGTATGACCTTATTTTACCTTGTTTCCATTTGCAAAGGCCCTATAGATAAGGTCAGATTCTTGGCCTTTACAGACATTAATTGAGAAGGTGGATGACTGTTGGAATGAAACAGTAAAACTGACTAAAAAAAAGAAGGTTAATGTTTAAAATTTAAAATTTAATTTATTTATTTTTAGAAAGAGGGGAAGTAGGGGAGAAAGTGAGATACAGAAACATCGATGTGTAGTTGCCTCTATCCCAGCCCCTACAGGGGACCTGGTCCTGCAAACCAGGTATGTGCCCTGACTGGGAATTGAACTGGTGACCCCTTTGGTTCACAAGCCAGGGCTCAATCCACTGAACCACACCTCCCAGGGCTAACGTCTCGATCTCTCATTAGAGTATCATTGTAACTGGTAGCAGTATTTGGTTTGTTGTTTCTAAAAACTCAGTTCCAACCATGTACTTGTTAAATGTTAGGAGTCTGATGTGAAGGCTCTCAGAAGAGACTGGGAAAATGTCCTGTCATAA
>NW_028091082.1:0-650 GCF_014824575.4 Sturnira hondurensis | reverse complement strand
GTGCGACTCTCAACACTCCCAAGCAGGTGGCCACAAACTCTTTGGGTGATCAGAGCTCCTGTATGTCTGCCTCTTCGTCCTTATTCCACTCTCTGTGACTTCAAGCAACCAGGTCTCTCCCAGTTTTGGTTGTACCTTGTTTGGCTGGGTATGGCGGGGGCAGTTATTAGTTTACCTGGCTCTCTTCCAAGGACTCTTGGCCAGCCCGCTTCTCTCAAAGATTCTGTGGTACATCCAGTGCTGGCGCCAGGTGTTGGGCCTAGAGCTACAGCCACCCTGGTCCCCAGGCTGGTCCCGGAGACCTTATTCTCCTGAAGAACTCTCCTAACAGTCTGGTTTTTCAATTTCCGTCATTATTTTTGGGCTCTTATTTTCATATATGCTGGAGTACTGTTAGCTATTTGCTTTTTTTCTTTCTACATCAGCTAGATTTTTCTCCCGTGTGTAGGGGGAAGTGGAATATGTTTCCTCCTACTCCATCACCATCTTCCTTCTCGTAGGCACCAACTTTTTATCTACTGTTTCAAATCTACTTAATTTATCTATATTTAGAGAGGGGGAAGGCAGAAAGGGAGAGAAACATGAATGTATAAGGTAAACATTGATCAGTTGCCTCTCACAAAATGGGTACCTAACACACAACCCAGGCA
>NW_028091081.1:0-641 GCF_014824575.4 Sturnira hondurensis | reverse complement strand
GGTTTATGGCTAGGGGTAGGGCTAAGTTTTGTGTTATGGTTAGGTTTACAGCTAGGGCTAGGGTTAGGGTTAGGGTTTTGGTTAAAGTTAGGGGTAGGGTTGGGGTTAAGTCTAGGGTTAGGAATAGGGTTAGTTTTAGGTCTAGGTTTAGGGCTAGGTTCAGGGCTAGGGTCAGGGCTAGGGTCAGGTCGAGATTTAGGGTTAGGATTAGGGTTAGGGCAGGGGTAAGGGTTAGGATTAGTGGTAGTTTTAGGGTTAGGGTTNTATGGTTAGGGCTAGAGCTAGGGTTGGTGTTAGGGTTAGGTCTATGGTTTTGATTAGTGTTATGATTAGGGGTAGGACTATGCTGAATTTTAGAATTAGGGCTAGGGTAGAGGTAGGGTTTGGTTAAGTGTTAAGGCTGGGTGTAGGGCTAGGGTCAGTGTTAGGGTTAGGTGTAGGATTAGGGTTAAGGTTAGGGCTAGGGCTGGGGTTATGGTTAAGGCTAGGTTTGGGACTAGGGCTAGAATTAGGGCTATGTTTAGGGTTAGTGTTAGGTTTAGGGTTAGAGCTAGTGTATGTTAGGTTTAGGGTTATTATTAGGGTTAGGGCTAGAGCTAGAGCTAGGGTTTGGGTTACTGTCAGCGTTAGGTCTAGGGTTA
>NW_028091080.1:0-569 GCF_014824575.4 Sturnira hondurensis | reverse complement strand
TGGGTTTTGCTTCTTTCCTTTCACATAAGACATTTCAATTAATCATATTATTATATGCAGCATAGTTTATTCCTTTTTATCACCAAGTGATTTTCCACTATAAGGATCTACCACAGTTTGTTTATTCATTCAGCAGTTAAAGAACATTTTTATTATTTCTAGTTTTGGAATATTATGAGTAAAAATAAAATAAACATCCAAATATTTGTGTCTGTGTGAACATAAATTTTATTTCTCCTGGGTGTGATCTCCTAGTACAAATGCTGGTGTGTGTGTGTGTGTGTGTGTGTTTAGGTGTTTTGAAAATGTGTGTGTGGGGGGAGGGATATTAAAATGACAGTAAAGAAGAAATAAAACTTGTAGCTGGTTAACTGTATGGTCTTGAGTAAGTCATCTGATCTTCTCTTTCCTAACTCAGCAATATTTTGTATATTGAAAGGAAATGAAACTAACACTTATGGAAATATTCTAAGGTATTTAAAGAGGAAATGTATAATAAAATTTTAGGGTCAAATACGTTTCAGAATTCTGTAACAGGTGAGCATTATGTGTATCATTTTAAATAAACA
>NW_028091079.1:0-530 GCF_014824575.4 Sturnira hondurensis | reverse complement strand
CTTTTTCTGAATTATTTTCATACCAAAAGAAATAAGCTGCCGAGGCCTGAGTTCCCAAGCAGGCTCATGGGGATCCAGGGACGTGGAACTCTTGGTCCCTGGCTTGGAGGGGGAGGAGGGTCTTCCCTTGGTCCCCATTTCCCTCGGGACCCCGGTTAGGCAACATGGAAGCGTCTCTTCAGACACCTCCAAGAGTAGCTCAGACTTGAGAATAATAATGTGGCCCTGACTGGTGTGGCTCACTTGGTTGGGCATCATCCTGCAAAACAAAGGGTCCCTGGTTCGATTCCTGGCCAGGGCTGACACCTCAGTTGTAGGTTTGGTCCCCGATTAGGGCACATGCGCGGGGGGGGGGGGGCGGTGCCAATCCATGTGTCTCCCCTCTCTTTCCATTTCCCTTCCCCTCTCCCTAAAAATAAACCAGTAGAGTCTTTTAAAAATAATAATTCTGACATAATACCCAATTGACAGATAAGTCACCAAGAATTTCGCTTAAATACATGTAAACGTCAACATTGGACTACATTTGT
>NW_028091078.1:0-1414 GCF_014824575.4 Sturnira hondurensis | reverse complement strand
CTTACTCCCACTGATAGGTGAGATCTAAAACATAAATCCTTTTTGCTAACCCAAGCAAAATGTGTGAATCAAAGAATGCTCAAATCAATAATTCTGTATCAGTAGTAGTTGCTAAGAATTACTGCCTGTTGAACAAATGACAATGCCTCAGTAACTAAAACAATGTTAGTTTGTTTGAAATTTAAAGCCATTGTAACCATTTTATTTCCACTGATACATACAGGTGTAACCATTTTAATAGTTTCTGATGTCATTAGTCCAAAAAAAAAAAAACCCAAGCCAACAATAAATAAACAAAAGCACTAGAGCAAACAACATTCAAATATGTAGCACAGATAGAACTTTTAAAACTATAATGTGGACCTCATTAGTCACCATGTTCAAGAATAATTAATACAAACTGCGTCAATGGGCAAGTTGTTTACCTTTTGTAAGGGGTCATTCACTTTATTGACAAGTCCAAAACCAAAATGTTTGTTTTAGAAATTAAAATAAAGTTGTTTACCTTTTGTAAGGGGTCATTCACTTTATTGACAAGTCCAAAACCAAAATGTTTGTTTTAGAAATTAAAATAGAGTGCATAATGAAAAAAATTATTTATCTATAAAAAATAATAAAATTAAAAATGCACTTTTAAATAGCATAAAAAGTATACATTTAGGAATAAATTTAAGAAAAAAATGTAAGACTTCTCTACACTGAATACTGTAAAAAAATAAAACTAAATAAAAAGAGAAATGTACCAAGTTCGTGGACTGCAAAACTGAAGATGAAAATGTCATTCTATCCAAATGGATCTAAAGAGTCAATATAATAGTATTAGAAGTTCTAGCCACAGCAATCAGACAAGAAAAGGAAATAAAAGGCATGAAAATCAGAAAGGAGTAAACAAAACTGGCATTGTTTGCAGATGACATGATAGTGTACATGGAAAATCCTATAGACTCTACCAAAAAACTGCTCGAACTAATAAATGAATTTGGCAAAACAGCGGGATACAAAGACAATATCCAGAAATCAAAGCCATTTTTGTATACCAACAATGAAGCAGCAGAAGCAGAAATCAAGAAAAGAATCCCATTCGATATAGCAAAAACAAAAATAAAATATCTGTGAATAAACCTAACCAAGGAGGTTAGAGACCTGTATGCAGAAAACTGCACAACACTGAAGAAAGAAATCAAGGAAGACCCAAACAAATGGAAACATATACCGTGTTCATGGATTGGAAGAATTAACATCATCAAAATGTCCATACTATCCAAAGCAATTTACAGAGTCAATGCAATACCTATTACAGTACCAATGGCATATTTCACAGACATAGAACAAACACTTCAAAAACTATATGGAACCATAAATGACCCTGAATAGCAGCTGCAATTTTGAGAAAGAAGAACAAAGTAGAAGGGAT
>NW_028091077.1:0-898 GCF_014824575.4 Sturnira hondurensis | reverse complement strand
GGAAATGAGGGGTAAGTACAACTTGGTGATATGGATTGATTTCCTAAGCTATTGTATGGAGGAGGGTGGATGGCATTAGAAACATTGAAGTTTTCTATCTAGTCTCCCAGGAAGAAGTCTGCAGTGGATGTGGAGAAAGTTTTCTCTCTCCCACTTCTTAGTTTCTAGAGTGGTAGTTGGACACGTTTTTAAATTGGAACACATAGCACCCCAAATGCCTGTTAGAAACTGAGGGTACATGTATTCCACACAAAAGGAAATTGTCAGTTCTGCCTGTCTTCCCGAAGTGCTGTTGTCTGTCCCCAGTGTGCTTCTCAGTGACACTCAGACAGCTTGTCTCCTCACTCTTTCCCTGATAGTGGAAATTTTGTACATGAAGTGTATGATGTCCCAACCCTTCAGACCATCGGTTTGTGCTGACATACTTCATTGAATGATTTTTGTCTTTACTGTCGAGCCACAGCATCATGCTATATACACCAAAAGAATCTGCTGTTCGTTACCCATTTTTAGGTGTAGCATAGTTCTTCTCGTTACATTTATTTTCTCTGCTTGGGTATGTGCACATCCAGGATTTCTCTCAACCTGACATTGTGGATGATGGAATGATGGGTCCCACTTGTCTGTGACTGTTTTCTTTTTAAAATTCTCATGTACCCAAGATAGATTTGAATCTTTCCACCACAGTAGGTAGAAATGTCAGTCTTCCCTGAAAGAAAACCAGAAGAAAAGTGAAACGTTTGGGCACTTTCCAGTGTTGGCCACCAGGGTCATTGTTTCAGGTCCCCATAAGCAGAGGAGACTGATAGCCCTTGTGGCCTGTGGAGAGCCATCACTCAGTAGGTAGACTGAGATTTGTGGGTTTAAACAGGAGTTGGGTTCCACTTATTGTCACCCC
>NW_028091076.1:0-627 GCF_014824575.4 Sturnira hondurensis | reverse complement strand
GCCCCACAGCAGGGGCAGCAGAGCCAGGACCTGAACCAGGTCTGACTCCAACACTTGTTCGTGCCCTGAGCTGAGCTGAGACACCTGGGTGTCTCAGGCCCTTGTCCTGCATGTCCCTCTCTACCATGTCACCATCACTGCTACAGAGGGCACAGTCTCCATAACATCATGTCCTGGGGTGCTTCCTCGTCAGACCCCCCTTTCTGGAGTTCGGAGCCACAACTCTCTCTTTTTAAACTTGGAGACACTGAGGCACAGAGGGGGGAGGGCGTGTCCGAGTCAGAGCCTCCAGAGGCGCCTGAACTTGCCCAGGACTCAGTCCCTGTCCCCATGGACACACCCACCACCTCCCCACAGAGACCCTCACTTATCCCTCTGTGGGCCTGACTCCGGGGTGAAGAGGGCAGATCCTCAGAGCCTTCTGGAAATTCAGGTTGGGGACGAGGCGTGGGGGCTGCCTTCTCCCCACTTGAGTCTGGCTGCTCCTCCCCTGGGTGGGACCACAGCATCTCCGTCTGCCATGACCCCCCCTCCCCACTATCACCTGTCTGCCACACGGCCCTGGAGGCCCCATGATCCCTCCAGCATCACTGCCAGGCCTGCAGGCCCCCAAGGAGACAAACGGGC
>NW_028091075.1:0-560 GCF_014824575.4 Sturnira hondurensis | reverse complement strand
GGAATTTGACATTGGTATGATGATAAGGTGATCTAGACTGCAGGCATCAGTCAGTCACTGTTTCTTAAAAATTAATTCATATTGTTGTATATTTAAATGAACAACATTACAATATTAGGACATTACATTAGGAGCCAGTCTAGCAAAAAAAAAATTACAGGTAACTGGCAGATTGAGTCCTGTTGCATAGCAGCATACATCAAATACTAAAAATGAAGTTTTATTATAAGTGTAATTTCAGAATCTTAAGAAAAGCAGGTCTTAACAAGTTATGACCATGTGATGTGGAATAGAAAGAGTCACATCACAGATCCAATTTTCCCTTAAGAGTAAATGTTCAGTACATTCTTTAATATCAAGTGGTCGGTGTCAAGCTTGTTTTATCTCTAAGTTATAAAGTTCAGAAAGAAATATAAAAATCCATCAAAATGAAAATATAGTGAAATAGAAGACGTATGAATGGGTGTGTGGTTTCTGAGTAGATTCTCTGAGCCGTGTACAGCAGAGCTACAAACACTTCCGGGGAGAAGCCTTGGGGCCAATTAAAGGAGGTTAGAGTT
>NW_028091074.1:0-1538 GCF_014824575.4 Sturnira hondurensis | reverse complement strand
GTAACTGTGGATTCAGTACATGTAGGGTATAATGAAAGTCAGTCTTCTCTCACCCCTTTTCTATTTTAAAGTATGCATGTGTTCTGTTGCTTGTCAATTGTTTTAGTTTTGGAATCTTAGCTTCAGTTTGATCCTCAGATGTCTTCTGCACTTGGATCGTAAGGAATAATGTAGAGAGTGTATCAAAGAATGAGAGAATAGGCTACATCAAGAATAGACCCTGGGGCACCTTAGCACATGAACTTAGAAAGATGTAGTGATTCAGCCCTGGCTGGTATAGCTCAGTGGATGGAACGAGAGCCTGCAAACCACACGATCATGGTTCGATTCCCAGTCAGGGCACATGCCTGGGTTGCAGGCCAGTTCCCAGCAGGGGACACACGAGAGGCAACCATACATTGGTATTTCTCTCCCTCTCTCCTCCCTTCCCCTCTAAGATAAATAAATAAAATATTTAAAAGATGTAGTGATTCATTCACTGTGTTGCCCAATTATTGGACTCTACATTCAATTAAATAGGTGAATAAAACATAGTTAATGGCTGTAGGATAGTGTGAGAATAAATATTCAAATGGTATTTATTTAAAGGGTAAATAAGTAGTGCTATGGCCTACCTCAGATTCCTGCAAAAATCTAGAGGTTTTAGAGCATCAAGAAACTTTAGGAACATATTTATTTAACCTACCTTATATTCATATGGAATCACTCTAATCATAATACCAAAAAGAAAATCTCACATGCACTTAGTTCTTTTTCCAACAATTTCTTGCCAAAGCCCATAATTTAATGCTTCTTTGGAGGGGGCAATTAAATCAGTTATATATAGAATTTAGAATATTATATTATAAATTATAATCATTATATAACTGATAGTCGTTATTAACAAAAAACCTTGTCACAGAACCTTAGTCATAAGTGAAGGAGAAGAGGACTTCTGCCAAGAAGGAGGCATAGGTGGAAACACTGTGCCTTCTCTCACAACCAAGTTTGAATACAACAAAGGTTTGGAGAAACAAAGACACAACCAAAGGACAGGAAATTGAATTATACGGAAGTCCAACTACATCTAACCATTCAACGGGGACGGTAAGAGGGGCGGAGCCAGCAGCGAGCAGGGTCAGGCAGGACAGGGCCCCAACCCAGGCACGCAGGCAGACGGGAACCAGTTGGGGTGTGGGGCAGACCCAGGGCGCATATTTGCGCACAGTGAGACAGACCACGCAGGCCCCAGGGGGCGAGGGCTGACGGCGGTGGCACACTCACGTGCAGTGGGATGAAACGCGTGGGCCCTGTGACGGCAGCAACTGCGGCACCGGTGAGAGCCCTGGCGGCAAGCGGCGGTCAGGACGCCATAGTCCCTCTTTGACCCCGCCCCCACATACAGCGTCACAACCCAGCGACTTAGTTGCCCTGTTCTAGTGAACACTTTAGGGTTCTGATCCTGCTATGGAACAGGCACGAACAACCCGAAAGATGGCGCAAGAAGAACTCAAACTCCCAGAGCCAATAACTCTAAGCGACCGAGAAATTGCCAGCCT
>NW_028091073.1:0-837 GCF_014824575.4 Sturnira hondurensis | reverse complement strand
GAATAAATTCCATTTTATGTTAATATTTATTTCAAATTAAGACCTAATTTTTGATGTTTAGCTGTAATTGAAAAGACATTATATAATATGTGACATTATTAAAAAACAGTGGGTAACAATAATATTAAAAGTTTAGAGAAGCAATTTCTATTTCAATATGTTCAGGTTATTTAATGTTTAAATAATTATATTAAGGTATATAATTTAACTTTAATAAACTCTATTAGTTTACATTTATTTTACCTCCCTTTGTCTTTGAGTGAAAATTTTAACATACACATTATATTAATATTACCATAATAAAATTTTAAGAAATTTATTGTTTGCTTTATATATTTTTCATTTAATTGATGTTTAGATAGGGAGGAAGAGGGAGAGAGAAACAGAGAAAGAGTGAAAGATTTGTTGTATTACTTATTTTTGCCTTCACTGGGTGCTTCTTATATGTGCCCTGGACCAGGGATGGAACCTGCAAACTTATCAGGATGACACTCTAACCAACTGAGTTACTTGGCCAAGGCCTAAACATTTTAAATTATTCTTTATATTTTACCTTTAAAATTTTTTTTTTTAAATATTTTTTAGAAAAATCAGTCCTGGCTGGTGTAGCTCAGTGGATTGGGCGTGGGCCTGTGAACCACACGATTGCGGTTCGATTCCCAGTCAGGGCCCATGCCTGGGTTGCAGGCCAGTTCCCAGCAGGGGATGCACAAGAAGCAACCAGACATTGATATTTCTCTCCTTCTCTCCTTCCCTTCCCCTCTAAAGATAAATAAATAAAATCTTAAAAAAATAAATTTATTTAAAAAAAAGAAAAAGAAAAATCATGATCTTACT
>NW_028091072.1:0-984 GCF_014824575.4 Sturnira hondurensis | reverse complement strand
AAACATGTCTCCAGACATATTGCTAAATAGCCCCCAGGGAGTCAAAGTCATCTCCAGCTGAGAATGACTGTTCTAACGAGAGAAGGTGGGCAAGGGGGCTACTCAAGCTCCATGGGGAAGCGCCTCTGGGTTCAGGCCACCTGAGGCACCCAGTAACTCCTGCAAGAGTGATTCACGGGGTAGCAAAGTGCTTTTTACGGGTCCCTAGTAATCAGAAGATACTAAGGAGGAGGAGGAGGGTTGGGTCCAGAAAAGGAGAGGCTTCTCATCCTGTTCGACTCCTTTCCATTGCTGACACCTCTGCGATGCAGTACGGGGAGCTGTCTGGTTCAACATCACCCCTGAAACTGCTCCTGAACCTGCCAGACGTCTTGGCCGGCATGAGAAATACAACATCTCAGAGCCGTCTTGTGTACAGCTCTGTCCTAGCATGTTGTCTCCTGTGTGTCCTGGGCTTTATCACTTGGACCCCCTGCCCCTCCTTCCAGGGAGGGAAAGAGTGGGCATTGCTAAGTAAGAGGAGGTAGCTAGGATTGACTGCAATCCCCAAGGACGCACTCCAAGCAAAGGCACGGGGCCTGGCTGGCGGCAGCGGTACGGTTCCCTCACCTAACGCAGCACTGGGGACGTGGGGACGTGGGGAAAGTGCCAAGCGATGGGCTCCAGGCTTCAGTTCTCCCCTCGTCACACAGGGAGCATGGAAGCTGCTTCTCCCAGTGCCTGGAACATAGTTTTGTTCTGATAGTTACATAGACTTCCTCCCTACCCCCTCGCAAGTCTCCCCTTAAGCAAAGACATTGATGTTCTGTGTGTTGGTGAGTTTTTATCTAATGCACATGAATGTGAACATATGCAATTTAATAAAATAACTCTTTAAGAAAATCTGGTATTTTGAGCACTATCTAAAATCATGTTGGTCCTGGCCACTGTGGCTCAGCAGGTTCGATTCCTGGTCAGGTCACATGCCAAAGCTGTGGGTTCAAT
>NW_028091071.1:0-2649 GCF_014824575.4 Sturnira hondurensis | reverse complement strand
TACATCATAACATTATTATTCAAGACAGAGATGAAATAGTTAATATGTGAAAGGAATAGTCTAAGACAGAAAAATTTCAAATGTTTTTCTTAAACTGACCTTCCCTTACTCCAGAGTATCTTGTTGAGAATGTCAGGTAAGAGATGTTTTTATTAGTGAAAATAAAGTATTTCGCATAGTAATTTATAGCATAATCTTATTATAAACTCAGTCTAAATCTTGAAGCTGTTTTAATGAGCATGTGCGAACAGAGCTGACTCCATCTTGAAGCTAATTCACCCACTTAACTTGTTAGTGAAGGAACCCTGACCTTTGATCTCCTCTCCATCCTCCTGGTGGTCTCTGGACTGTATATAGAAGCTTTGGACTAAGCATGGAATTTCCATGAATCCTCTGGGGCAAGGTGCCCTCAATGTTATCTCTCCCTTAGCTCACTCTGGCTCCAGGACCTCCTGATATCTGGCCCCTTGGTTCTCTCTGACCACACAGGAAATCCTTTCCTAGAACATGGATCCATCTCTAAGTAAGGATAATAGAGGGTGCTCTAGCGGGTAAAAGATGTGGAGATTTGAATGTCCTGTTGTGGCTCACACCCTGGTTCTGTATGTCCCATACTAAGCTCATTAATCGGCAAGCTGGACTTGTCTGTTTCCTCCTTTGGCCTCTCAGCTCCTTTGACATTTGGAGGCCACTTTACATCCACAGCTTTTTCATGGAACAGAAGGTAACCTTTTAAATTAGTGCTTCCAAATGAAAATGATAATCTTTTAAATGCCTCAGCCTCCAATTTATTTTCGTATTTTGTTTTTGTTGTATATAATCTAGGAAAATTCACATAAATTAGCAGTTGCACACAGTAATAATTTTTAAACAATTTACATTGCATCGTACAACTTCTGTTCATTTTTTCCATTTTGTTTTATTCTTAAAAACGTCCTATTGTGGAAAATGTTAAACACACACACAAATAGGGAGTATATTAAGTGTACTTAGTTTCAACAAAATCAACATTTTTTAAATCTTGTTTTCTCTCTCCTCTAACAGGTTTTCTTCACAGAGCTTTTTAAATTTTTTTAAAAAAAATATACTTTATTGATTATGCATTACAGTTGTCCCATTCTCCCCCTTTCCTCTCTATCCTGCACACCCTCTTCTACCCACATTCTCCTCCTTTAGTTCATGTCCATGTGTC
Organism: Sturnira hondurensis; assembly: GCF_014824575.4. Taxonomy (NCBI): domain Eukaryota; kingdom Metazoa; phylum Chordata; class Mammalia; order Chiroptera; family Phyllostomidae; genus Sturnira; species Sturnira hondurensis. The sequence continues at coordinate 1,457 of NW_028091071.1, read as the reverse complement.
TTAAGTTCTTTAGCTTTTACATTTCCCATACTATTCTTGCCCTCCCCCTGTCTATTTTCTACCTGCCTTCTATGCTACTTATTCTCTGTAACTTTTCCCCCTCTCTCTTCCTCCCACTCCCCTGCTGCTAACCCTCCATGTGATCTCCATTTCTGTGGTTCTGTCCCTGTTTAGTTGTTTGCTTAGTTTGTTTTCGTTTTCGGTGTGGTTGTTAACAATTGTGAGTTTGCTGTCATTATACTACACATGTTTTTTATCTTCTTTTTCTTAGATAAGTTCCTTCAACATTTTATAAAATAAGGGCTTGGTGAGGATGAACTCCTTTACCTTGACCTTATCTGAGAAGCACTTTATCTGTCCTTCCATTCTAAATGAAAGCTTTGCTGGATAGAGCAATCTTGGCTGTAGGTCTTTGGGTTTCATGACTTGGAATACTTATTTTCAGCCCCTTCTTCCGTGTAAGGTCTCTTTTGAGAAATCAGCTGACAGTCTGTTGGAAAGTCCTTTGTAGATAACTGTCTTCTTATCTCTTGCTGCTTCTAGGATTCTCTCCTTCATTTTAATCTTGGCTAATGTAATTATGATGTGCCTTGGTGTGTTCCTCCTTGAGTCCAACTTCTTTGGGACTCTCTGAGCTTCCTGGATTTCCTGGAAGTCTATTTCCTTTGCCAGATTGGGGGAGTTCTCCATTATTATTTGTTCAAATGAGTTTTCCACTTGTTGCTGTTCCTCTTCCCTTTCTGGTACCCCTGTAATTTGGATATCGGAACCTTTAAAGATGTCCTGGAGATTTCTAAGCCTCTCCTCATTTTTTTGAATTCTTGTTTCTTCATTCTTTTCTGTTTGGTTGTTTCTTTCTTCCTTCTGGTGTACTCCATTGATTTGAGTCCCAATTTTTTTCCCATCACTACTGGTTCCCTGTACATTTTCCTTTATTTCACTTAGCGTAGCCTTCATTTTTTCATCTAATTTGCGACCAAATCCAACCAGTTCTGTGAGCATTCAGATCACCAGTGTTTTGAACTGTGCATCTGATAGGTTGGCTATCTCTTGGTCATTTAGTTGTATTATTTCTGAAGCTTTGATCTGTTCTTCCATATTGTCCATTTTTTGTCTTGATGTGCCTGTTATGTATGAGGGGCGGAGTCTTAGGTGTTCATCAGGGCAGGGTGACCCACATCCCTTGTTGTGATGCTGTCTGTGGGTTCGGGGTCCAAGAGGGTACAATAGCGCTTGCTCAGCTGTCTGTCGGACCTCAGTCTTTTCTGCTGCTTTCCCCAAGCAAACTGGCATTTCTGGTGCTGATTCCCATGTGGGTGAGCTTGAGTGTGTTCTAGGACCCTGTGGGTCTCTCCAACGAACTCTCCCGTGAGGCTGGGAGTCTCTCCCTGTGCCTCACCTCCTACAGGTGTTTTCAATAGGTGTTTTAAGGCTTTATTTCCCGGCGCTGGGACCCT
>NW_028091070.1:0-604 GCF_014824575.4 Sturnira hondurensis | reverse complement strand
ATACACTTGCAGATATGTCGACGGGCATGTTTCTGTGTACTTTCTCTGGATTCCATTTACTATTTTAGGTTCCAAATATGGGCTCTAAACTTGTATATTTTCAGCTTTTATTTTTGAGACAGTGCATTCAAGAGTGAAGATGTTACATAAGTTTTGGTATGTAGTATCTCTACCCCCATTCAGTTTATTTTGTAATTCATATTGTCTGATTCTTGTGGTTATTTAGAAGTGTATTAGATAACTACCAAATATAAGGACTTTCCAGGCACCCATTTCTAGTGAATTCTAGCTTCAGTGCAATAAGAACACTTCAGAAACATACTGTGTATATGATTTCAATGCTGCGATGGTTGTTGAAACTGGCTTTAAACTGGCTTGGCCAAAAGAGAAAAAAACTTTTCGGAAGATGGAATTATGAAGATGCTTGAAAGATTGCAGAAAGCAGTGGAACAAAACAGTGAATATGTTCTTCAATGAAATTATTGGTCAAAATGAAAACATCTCATTCATTGTGTCTTTACCTAAAAACCAAATGAACCTTTTCGCCAAGCAAGTAATACAATGTTCCAGGTGTGCATCTCTGCTGCCATCTCGTGGGAATTTT
>NW_028091069.1:0-3539 GCF_014824575.4 Sturnira hondurensis | reverse complement strand
GTGTGGGCTCCTGCACCTCTGCAGAGGACCTGAAGCCATTCTGTGATCACTCGGGTGATTCTCAGTCAATGGGCATAAAACCTGTGAACACCTTCCCTTCTAATAGGAAAGAACCTGTGACAAGCTACTGCAGAAAGCCTCCAGTGTCACAGAGAGGCTTAGAAAAGGATGCTCAGGAAGAGGGTGTCACTAATTTTCCAGATGCGGACAAGCCCTGAGGAGCAGGCACACTCTCTACCCAGAGTGGAGCTGCATTTGGGGCCAGGACCCACAGTCCTACCAAAGACACTTCAGGTCCGTGACGTGTCCATGCCTTGGAGCACGGATCTGAATCTCAGTATTCTCATTGTTTAAAGATGTACTTATTCCCTCTAGAGAGATGAGAGAGAATAAAAAAGAGAGAAAGACAAACATCAATGTGAGAGAGAAACATCCGCTGGTTGCCTCTCACATGCACCCCAACAGGGATCCAAATCTGCAACCCAGGCATGTGCCCTGACTGGGAATCGAACCAGCAATCGTTTGCTTGGCAGCACTAAGCTCAGCCAACCCAGGCTTACCAGGCAGGGCTCTGTTCTCTCTCCCCAAAGGACAGCTGATGAAGACAACCGTGTCTTCAGTTGGGGAATGGTGAGCAAAGAAGAGCTGCTATAGCGTGTGTGTGCTGCATGGAGAGAGAAGTAGGAGGGGTTTTGTGCATAAAGGGGGAGACGTGGCCACACTATGGTGGAGCTGCTGGCACAGAGGGATGTGGCCAACTCTCCCACCTGCCAGGCACACAGGGTCAGGTCACAGCTGTGGTTTCTAAACTGTTTTCCTTTGAAGCCATTTGGGAAGTTCCATTGCCCGGACTCCTCCTGTTTGTAATACGGACTGAGAAACTGGGGACTCTGATCGAGAGCCTGCCGGTATCAGTACATAGTCTTGTGTCCAGAGATGGGCTGGCATTTCAGAATGGCCTCCCCACCACGNACCGGCCCAGGGGCAGGTGGACACTCCAGCAACCATCAAGAAGGTCAGGTTGGTAGGATGTTCCCTGTGAGCTGAGACTCACCTGCGCCCGCGACACAGGGCCATTCAGCAGAGGAGTCACCTGCCACTGGAGGACTCAAGCAGGACAAGACTGGCCATGTCCCTGCTCAGGGCTCTGGTCTTGAGAGGGGACAGCAGAGGTTCTGCCCCTCCCCTTGCTCTCTTTGCAGGGCTGGCTGTGACATCCCTTCTGTATAGGTCCCACACACCCCAAACAGGATATTGGCATCCAGCGTTCCCCCACTCTGTCCGTCTTCCTGTGAGCAAGTACACCTCGCTGTGCAGAGCTGGGCCCCCCACAGTACAGGGCTGATGGCCACCCCTGTAGCTTCTGAGCAGGCGCTTCCTTCTCTGCACCTCACTTGGATTTTCCAGGCTGCCTCCCTGAAGCCCCATCACACACTACACCAAATGTAGCCTCCAAGAGAGGCTGTAACTCCATGCAAGTCAAGTTCATGCCTCGCTGCTGTGACACACACCTGCATAACCAGTGATGTGAAAAGATATGGTCAGCAAACCCTTGATTCATCAGATAAATAACCTAATGCAGGAACCAAGCCCAGAGTCTCTCCCTTCACCTCCCTCTACCTCAGGGTACCAACTGCATCTGACTTCTTGGATCCACAGCGCCCTCAAATGGCCACATGTGCAGTGACTTTATTGACACCTCCTTTGCAAGGAAGCCTGGGAACCATGAGCAGAGGGGAGCATAGGAGGGTTTGTGAGCAGGGAGGAAGTGATGGTGACACACTGTGGTTGCACTGCTGGCACAGAGGTACAGGGCCGAGTCCCCCGACTCTGCCGCCTGGATGCTCAGAGTAGAGGTGGAGCCCTCAGGTCTCACAGCAGAGAAGCGATCGTTAGTGATCCCAGAGGCGTCCAAGGCTTCCTTGTTTTGAAAGTATATCAAAAACTTTGGGCCCTGCCCTAGCATCTGTTGGTACCAGTAAAGGACAACGTGGCCAGAAATTGGATCACACCGAAATGTCACATTCTGTCCCCTCTTGGTGACCTTGTGCCTGGGGTACTAAGACACTCCAGTCTCTGTGGGACCTGGGGACACAGAAGTTGACAACAGAATCAGGAACAGAATCATCATCGTCAAACACACAGACACACACACACACTCACACACACACACACAATAAAACTACTTGGTTATCTGAGGACTCACCAGCCCCCAGGAGACAGAGGGTCACCCAACAGAGGAGCCTGGTGCCCATGGCAGGGTGACGACAGGAGTGGGAGGTTCATGAGGTTCTGGTAACATGAGCAGAGGCAGAGGAGGAGGGACGTCCCTAGTCTCCACAAGGCAGCTCCCCCAGTGACATCACTGACTCTGTCAGAGCCCTGGACTCAGAAAACATGGCATGTGTATGACCACGCACCTTGTTGAGTAGTTTAAATAGTTAAAAGCTCCCCTTTGAACAAAATGCATGCAAAGCTGTCACTTTGCATCTGCACCGCCCATATGCAAAGGTCTCACACTGAGTCTCATTTACCTGTCACTGTGTTTGGCTGTCATTTTCACTAGGACATGTCAACAACATCATCAGTACAACACACCAAAGGGTGAATTCATTGTCTTCTCTGAAGTTCGGGATCTCCTGGGCATACCCCGTTCTGTCCCCATCCCCTCCACTCTCCCTGTCACACATGCTCCACCTTGTGCCTTTCTTAGTGAGGGTGGGTATGGGGACTGACTTGGCTTTGCCCTGGACACACTGACACCCTCGGACCCTCACAGACAGAGCCATGCCCTGGGAAATACGACACTAGGAAGTTCCTCTTCCTTCTGCAGGTCACAATCAAAGCCCTGCCTGTGCTCATTAACCCCCAGGTAGTATTATATCCACACAGCCTGTTACAAAGCCCCGTGTCCTTCTTAGTCACCACGTATTAAACCTCAACCTCTTATAGCTTCTGTCTGGAATAAGACTCAATTTCCCTGACCTTTAAGACACCTGTGAGTGATACACAGCAAGGAGAATTGGGTCTGATAATCTATGACCTTTCACCCTGCAGGCGTCAGACTCAGGCTGATGACATAAAGCTGGAGCTGGGGAAGTGCCTCCCCAACAACATGGCAGCTGCAGGGATGGACAAACTGAAGGACAGCAACAGGGGAAGCGTGTGTGCCCGAGGCCCTGGGTCCATGTGAGGCCTGGCAGACACAGCCTTGGAGGTGACCTCTTCATACATCAGAGTTCACTGTGCAGACAGGGGCTACTGGGGGCTCCGAGGTGTAGCAGTCTGCACAGGGCTCCCCTGAGTCCCAGGGCTGGGCCTCCCCCTGGCTTTCTGTGCAGAGAGGAGGCAGCTGTGTAGCACTGTGGATTCACTGCTGGTGCAGAAGTACACAGATGTCTGGGAGGGGGTGGTGGGCTCCAGCGTGAGGAGGAAATCTTCTCGTTTTGATCTAGTGACACTGTACCCTTCGTGAACCTCTCCTTGTTCGTTGATCCCGACACCGGCTGAGTAATAGATCAGCCTCAGCCCATGACCCT
>NW_028091068.1:0-100937 GCF_014824575.4 Sturnira hondurensis | reverse complement strand
CCCTCCATCTGGGCTGACCCAGGCCCCATCGTCAGCAGGGGGAGCCCTGTGATCATCTGGTGTCAGGGGTCTCTGCAGGCGAATGGCTACATTCTATATAAAGAGAGGAGTTCTGAGCCCTTGGATGTGAGGATCCTACAGGCCTCCAGCAACAAGACCAGGTTCCTCATTCAGTCCATGAGCCCACACCATGCAGGGCTGTACCAGTGTGTGTATAGCACTGGGGGCAGGCTGTCTGAGAGGAGTGAGCCCCTGTTCCTGGTGCTGACAGGTAAGGGGAACCCAGGTCTCCTCCCCACTGTGGGCCCCTCCTCAGAGGATGAAGGGGACAGAGTATGACTTTAGTGGAGCCTCACCACTCACAGCACAAACCTGGGAAAGGTGGGGTGACAGTCCTTTCTAACTCAGATCCTCCTTCTGCCTCAGGAGAGTACAGCGCACCCTCCCTCTCAGCCCAGCCAGGCCAGGTGGTGACCTCAGGAGGGAACGTGTCCCTCTTGTGCAGCTCACTGTCCACGTCAGGCCTTTTCCACCTGCTGCAAGAGGGAGGGGCTGAGCGCCCCCGACGCATGAAATCGGAATGGAGAGCCTCTGAGAGGAGGTGGCAGGCTGTCTTCCCTGTGGGCCCCGTGAGCTCCTCCCATGGGGGGACCTACAGATGTTATGGTTCCTCCAGCTACTACCCCAACCTGTGGTCAGAGCCCAGTGACCCTCTGTACCTGGAGGTCACAGGTGAGGTGGCCCACACTTGGCTTCATTTTTTTCCTGTGCCCCAAATACCTGATCTAAATCTTGTGCCCAATAAAGCCATGGGAGATGTGGGCGTCAGTGACACAGGTTTACTGGGGACAGAAGCACAGGCAAGATACTTTGGAGCGATACATGAGAGCTCTCCCTGCAACCCCAGTGGGCGGTGAGTGTGTGTCCCCAGGGTGACAATAACCCTTCTCCCCAGGTGTGTACAGGGAACCCTCCCTCTCAGCCCATCCAGGGCCCCTGCTGCTGCCTGGAGACAACCTCACCCTCCAGTGTCACTCAGAGCCCGGCTTTGATAGATTTGCCCTGACCAAGGACCAGGGGCCCACACCCCCCCAGCGTCTCCAGGGGCAGCACAGCCCCGACTTCCCCCTGGGCCCTGTGAACTTCATCCACGGGGGCCGGTACAGGTGCTACAGTGCACACAACCTCTCCTATGTGTGGTCAGCCCCCAGCGCCCCCCTGGACATCTTGATTGCAGGTGAGGAGCCTGCCCTGCACCCTGTCCTGACTGTCTGCTCAGGGCTCAGACGTGGGGTCACCAGAGTGGTGATGGGGTCGAGGCTATGGTCCTGGAGCAGAGGCTGATGGGGCTGAGGGCTCGGAGAGAGAGTGAGGGGCATGGAGACATAAGATGCCCACTCAGAGGGACTGTGAGGAGCTGACAGGGGTCACAGACAGTGTCCCTGGGGAAGGACAGGGTCCCTCAGCTCAGGGACAAGGGCATGGGGTAAGCTGTGACCTCCTGCACATCACAGCCCTCCTCTCCACAGGAAAGTACAGGAAACCCTCCCTCTCAGCCCAGCCAGGGCCCTCAGTGCCCTGGGGAGCGAACGTGACCCTGCAGTGTCAATCTGAGGTCAGGGCTGACACCTTCCACCTGCACAGGGAGGGGTCCCTGGACCCTCCCCAGCAGCTTCGTCTGCAGGACCCAGCGGCCCCCTCTCAGGCCAACTTCACCATCAGCCCTGTGACCTGGGGCCACCAAGGGACCTACAGGTGCTACAGCTCACTCAGCTCCTCCCCCTTCCAGCTGTCACAGCCCAGTGACCCCCTGGAGCTCCTGGTCTCAGGTGAGGAACCCCTTCCCATCCCCGTGTTCTCATGGTGAGTTCAGGACCTTGTCCCCCAGGGGAACTTTAGGCTGGATGGGGAGTGAGAGGGTCACGGAAGGAGGGTCAGCCTTAGGCACCCTCACCTCCCACAGGGATGAAAAAGCCGGAGCCACCCCACCTCTGCCTCATCCTCATCCCCATCCCTGGGACCCAGACAGCTTCCAGGGCCCAGGGAGGCTGGAGAGGCCTCAGGCTGAGCAAAGGGAGGAAAGGCCAGGGGCACCCATCCCGATCCCCCTCCTTCTCCAGTGCCCAGGGCCTGACTGAGAGACCAGGACAAGTGTGGTGACTAGCAGAGGCCTTGCTCCCGGAGAGAACCAGACCCCGCGCTCTGGCACGCTTGGCCAGACACTGATGCTGGGGGCATACTGGGGTCCTAGGGCTGCGAGGCAGGCAGGTGACGAGTGGGGGTGTCATGGAGGAGGGAGATGCTGTGGTCCCACTCAGGGGAAGGGCAGTCAGGCTCATGTGGGGAGAAGGCAGATCCCACCCCTCACGCCCCGTCCTGTTCTCCAGGAGGCTCTAAGGATCAGCCCACCACGGAGTCAGGCCCCCAGCTGGGTAAGTGGGGAGCTGGGGAGTTGCAGGGTGGGGAAGCTCAGTTCTGGTCTTGGCTCAGCCAGTTCCTGGATAAGGGCCTGAGAAAAGTTCTTTCTTCTCTCTGGGACCAACTTCTCTAAAGGCTGCTCGTACTGTGTGTGAATGGGTGCATGTGTGCACATGTGTGTGATTGCCTGTGTGTGTGTGTGNATGCTGTGGTCCCACTCAGGGGAAGGGCAGTCAGGCTCATGTGGGGAGAAGGCAGATCCCACCCCTCACGCCCCGTCCTGTTCTCCAGGAGGCTCTAAGGATCAGCCCACCACGGAGTCAGGACCCCAGCTGGGTAAGTGGGGGGCTGGGGAGTTGCAGGGTGGGGAAGCTCAGTTCTGGTCTTGGCTCAGCCAGTTCTTGGATAAGGGCCTGAGAAAAGTTCTTTCTTCTCTCTGGGACCAACTTCTCTAAAGACTGCTCAGACTGTGTGTGAATGGGTGCATGTGTGCACATGTGTGTGATTGCCTGTGTGTGTGTGTGTGTGTGTGTGTGTTGGGGACACAGGCAGTGTCTGAGCTCTCCTCTGAAAGCCTTCCAAGGAGCAGCTACAGCGTTGGGGAAAGATGCCCCATTCCTGGTTCAGCTCCCAGCCCTGCTACCTCCCACCTGTGGGGCCTTGGACAAGTCGTGTTCCTCTCAAGTCAAGGTCACGGCTGTGGAACAGGTCTCCCACCACCTCCCCCAAAGGGAAAGCCCCCAGCAGGCAGCCTGGCCCTGTTTCGAGCTCTGGAAGGACACAGCCCACCCACTCCCTTCACAGACACACACTCTGTGTGCACACGGGCCTCACCGTGGCAGGGGGGTGGTGTCAGTCTGCAGAGTGGGAGACGGACGGGGCTGGGGAATGGTGGTGACTGGGTGTCACAGGTCTCTGCACTGGTGTTCTTTCTCCCTAGAGGACACAAGGAGAGCATAAACAACAAGTTTTAAAAATCATAATAGTAAGACAATCACATAAGGGAACCCACGTCCCGGGGTCCAGTCCCAGCCCTGCCCTGGCTGGGTGGTCCGGGGCGAGTGGCTAACCTCTCAGAGCTACAGTGGACTGGTCGGTGGGTCAGCCATCCCTGGTGCATGAGGGCTGTGAGGTTAGAGCAGATGAACAACAGACCTCCACCTGTGCCTCGCACACAGTAGGTGCTCATTAAATGGCATCTTGGCTCATTGATGACATCACTCCTGCCCAAGGTCTCCAGTGGCNTTTAAAAATCATAATAGTAAGACAATCACATAAGGGAACCCACGTCCCGGGGTCCAGTCCCAGCCCTGCCCTGGCTGGGTGGTCCGGGGCGAGTGGCTAACCTCTCAGAGCTACAGTGGACTGGTCGGTGGGTCAGCCATCCCTGGTGCATGAGGGCTGTGAGGTTAGAGCAGATGAACAACAGACCTCCACCTGGGCCTCGCACACAGTAGGTGCTCATTAAATGGCATCTTGGCTCATTGATGACATCACTCCTACCCAAGGTCTCCAGTGGCCCCTGAACATCCTGATTGGGGTCTCGGTGGCCCTGGTCCTGCTGCTCTCCCTCCTCTTCTTCCTCTTCCTCCGACATCGGTGTCAGAACAAAGGCAGGATGTCAAGTGAGTAGGAGACGGGGTGACCTGGGCCACAGAAGGTAGTGGGCTTGGGATCCAGCCAGAACTAAACCAGGTAGTCAGGAAGGTCAACAAAGAAAAGCCCCAGCCTGTCCCAATGGGGAAAAAAAACCTAAAGAGATTAAATGGGAGTGTACACATCTTCAAGTATTCTTTTGGCTTTTCCAAACTTATGAAATGTTTGAAAACACATGCAAGTTTTGTTGTTCTTCATCCAGAATTGCATGCTCTCTACGTGGAGGTGGGCAGGTGATTAGGATCTCAGTTGTTAAGTCCTCTGCAGGTCTCAGCTCTGCCCCAGGGGAGGGTCCTGGGGGGGCGGGTGCTGGAAGCTGACCCCACCTTCCTGCAGTGGCTGCAGCATCAGAACACGAGGACAGAGGCCTGCAGAAGAGGTGAGCCCTCTCCCAAAGACCCCAAGCCCCACGCATCCGGAGCCCCCCCTCCAGGCCCCAGCCCCTGCCCCCTGACACTCTGTCTCCTCCCCCAGCTCCAGCCCAGCTGCTGATGTCCAGGAAGAGAACTTGTGTAAGGGAACTTGGACGGGTGTCTTGGGGGAGGAGACAGGCCCAGAGAACCCGGGTGGGCTGGAGAACCCAGGTGGGCTGGGGAGACGGGGCAGGGAGGCGGGGTGGAGAGTGCTTGGAAATGGTTCCGGCCTTGGCTGTGACACAGCACAAAGCTGATACTCGGTGACCTTTGCCACATCACTAACCCTACCTGGGCCTCTGCCGGGTGAGATGTCAGGGAATCTTGGCAAGAGATGAGATCACCTTGTTCTGTCCAAAACAGACGCTGTTGTGAAAGACATACAGCCTCAGGAAGACAGAGAGCTGGACAGTCAGGTGAGCTCCGTCTGGCCCTGAGCAGGGAGTCACACCTCCTAGTCCACACACCAAATTCCATGCACACGTCTCCACCCCACTCAACTCTGGGCCGCCTCTGGAAGCACCCGCTCTGAGCCGCTGCTACACTAGGCTCTCCTCACCCTCCCTGGTCTCCTCCACTGGCCGCTGCTCAGGTGGCGAGGGCAGCGCTGGAGGTCGGGCGCAAGCAGTCGGAGACTTGCCAAGGGGCTGAAATCCAGGCCCTGGGCCTGCAGCAAGGCACTCCTGAACCCCACACAGAGTCCTATGGGCTCACTCAGCCCTCGCTGTGTTCATTCTCTCCTGTCGAGCCCGGGACCCACACGGGGTGACAACACGTCCCGTCCACCACGGCAGGCTCACTCAGCCCCAACGAGCCAGGGACAGCACTCCCTTGAGAGTTGTGGCAGGGTCTGTCTGCCCGTGGTTATGGCTCCATGCCCAGTTCCTATCTCCCCAGCACCAGACTCACACTGCCAAGCTTTCGACCCCACGCCCTGTCTCCCCTAGACCCCCAAAGATCCAATGACTGACAGGAACCGAGGACAAGAGTAGAACCAAGAAGACCACCCCCCTGTCTCTGGCAGTCATGACCAAAGCCCCCAGGACTGTGTCCTTTAACCTCCCCAGCCTAAGGCATGCCGACCCAACCATGAGTCTGTTCTGCCTCACCACAGGCTGCAGCATCTGAAGACCCCCAGGATGTGACCTACGCCCAGCTGAACCACTTGGCCCTCAGAGAGGAGACAAATGCCCCCTGTTCCTCCCCATCCGAGGAGCCCCCAGAGGAGCCCAGTGTGTATGCTGCTCTGGCCGTCCACTAGCCCAGGAAGGACCCAGACCTCACCCTCCAGAGAGAGCTTGCAGGGACCCTGGAAGGCACGGGAGCTGCACCCAGGGACACTCAGTAGTGGTCCCGCCAGCCTGGAGACCTGACACAGGCCCCCATCGGCTCTGGAGCCTTTTAGAAGTCTATTGCTTCCAGAATTCCATCATCACATGGCTGATCTACGTCCCCACCAAAGGGACCCCGCTGACTGCAAGGCCAGAATTAGAGCACGACCACCCTGGGCTGGGGGCAGGCCTACAACCCAGCCCCAGTGAGCCACAGCTGTCACTATGAAGTTGGGCACTCGGCTGACCTCAGAGCCCAAAAGTCCCCAGACACAAAGGGACCAACCGCAGGGTGCGAGGTGGCTCCCCCCCCCTTGAGGGGTTGCTCAATCCCATCCTTCTCATTTCCGGAGCCAGTCCCTTCCTCCCCTGCCTGACACAGCTTCTCAGCAACGAAAAGGAAGCCTGCTCCCTCCTGACCAGTCTTCCTTCTCCAAGCATGGAGAGAAGTGCTTTTCATAGGCCACTAACCCAGTCCCCACTTCACATCGGTCAGTGGGGATCTGCCCATCAGCCGCCCTGCAACAGGCTGTGAAATGGGCCTGTAGATCGTCAATCGCTGCCACCAATTAAAATTCACCTGCCACCAATTAAAATTCACCGGCTACCCTGACCAGGGTAGCACAATTGGTCAGGCATCACCCCACAAAGTTAAAGGTGTCCAGTCGATTCCTGATCACAGCCCATGCCTCAGTTGAGGGTCCCATTCTGGTCGAGGTGACGTTTAGCCCATTCCCCTCTCCCTTCCCCTGTAAATAAACAAATAAATAAATAAGTAAACCCCAGCAGCCTGCAGTGGATGCATCAGCTCAGTTCCTAGCACCTCCCCGCCCCCTTGGGTCACCCGGACTTCTCACACCATGGGTTGTTAGCCAAAGGGCTGGAGACGGGTGCTGACACTGACTTCCACATACTACTTCCTCTGCCTGAAAATGAGTGTTCAGCTTTCAGAGCTTCCTTTTTTAAATTTTATTATTTGTTCAGATTGCTTATCCTGAAACTTAACTGAAATTAAAGATGAAAAAAAGAAGAGATATGTCAATGTCACATCTGATTTTGACTCGAAAGAACCTTCCTCGGAATACCCTTGGCTGCCCTGCTGTGATGTTAGCGGTGTGTGAACGATGTTCACTAGCGCAGCCCCGCCAGGCACAGTACCTTACATGATGGCTTCAGCAGTCTCAAATTGGACACAGACCAGCAGGACCCCTGGGCAAGGATGACACGGATGGGGAAGCATTCCCAATTTCTTGATGACTAGTTTCTCAACTCTCAGGGGTGATCATTTTCTGGTGTATGTAGATGTTGAAGTATGTTGTACACCAGAAACACTAAAAAAATGGTTTTTTTAAAAAGCCCATAAGGACCTCACCAAACCAGCCTAACCAGGCCCTTCCACGCAGGAAGACAGGCGAGTGAACTAGCTCAAGGAACCTGATAAAGAACCCAGCCTGCATTCCTCCCTGCTACACAGATGGTGTGGTTCAGAGCCGGGAGGGTAAGAGACGCGCCAACAAAGAGATGCACCAGTTCCAAAGTGTTAATCTGTTTATTATCCAACTGGAAAACCAGACACTCCACCAATCCAGGGGGGAAGGGGGGCTTAATCCTCCTCCTCATCGTCACCAGCTCCAGCCCCACCCTGGCCCTTCTTGGCGTTCTTCCTCTTCACTCGGCCTGGACGGCCACCCCCGTAGGGGGACCGGAGGGAGAAGTCGATGTGCTTCTGCGAGTCCAGGCGGACAATGAAGGATGGGATGTTCACCACCTGCTTGCGGACCCTGGAGGGGGGAGGGCAGGTCAAGGAGGGAGCAGGGCAGGTCAAGGAGGGAGCAGGCCCTCCCCCTGGACAAGACACTCCTCTCCTCTCGTTTGCACAAGGTGGCGCCACAGCTGCACTCATGCAGCAACACTGACGGGGCCTCCTGATGCCACAACCTCTGGCGTCCATGTAAATTAATCCCTCCATCTAATCCATACAATACTTTGGAAGACACGCTCTGCTCACTTTACAGAGTGGAGGGAGATTCAGAAATAACCACACAAGACCACAAAGAGAATGAGGCAAAGTGGCACCATGTAAATCCAAGATCTTGCCTTCAAACATTCAAAATTGTGCCAGACGCCAAGTTTCGTTATCCTGTAGGCTCACTGTCCTGGAAGCAGAAGCCCACAGCTAGGTTCTATGAAATCATTCCCAATAAGAAACATGACAGGCTCTCGCCCACGGGTCACAGGGCTAGGAGAGGGCTGAGGCACCAATTCCGCGCACAAACACCCTGTCCCGTACTGCACAGCTTTCCCGCATACGGTGCCCAATTTACAGAAAGGGCAACCAGTACCCAGGTGAAGACCTACCAGCCCTGCCTGCCCTCCTCACTGCACCACCCTGAGCCAGCATCTGCGCTGCAGCAGACCCTGAAGTGTGGCCAATTTGCCAAGTTAACACCCACAGTGCAAGGATGCAACAGGATCAGGGGCTAGAATAACTTCACAAGTGGGCCCTGTGCACAGCTGAGCCCACCCAAGCCAGTCAAGGCCCAATGACTTCTCTCTCTCAACTGGGAGACACCAGAGCTATTACCTGTGCAGCTGCCTGCATGCCTGGCAGAGGCCTTCGCAAGGTGTACGGCTCATGCCGCAGTGACCCTTGCGCTGGTCTATGGGGGGTGGTGAGGTGGCCCCCAGCCCCCCACGAGCTGTTTGTAGGGGTCAATCTGTACCCTCAAGGTGAGCTCACACCTTTGTCACCTCCAAGGGCTGCACAGGAGACACGGACAGCAGGCTTAATGAGAGCAACCTTCAGAAGGGAGGGGGGTGGTACGCAGGACTCAGGGAGCCCCCAGAGGTAGTACCTGATGTGCCGCTGGCGGATCAGCACACGAGCATGATGGATGGACTTGGCCAGGCCCAGCTTGAAGACCTGGGTCTGTAGGCGCCTCTCCAAGAAGTCCTCAATCTTCAGGCCCAGGATGTAATCCAGCTTCATCTTGCCCTCGTCCAGCACCCCAATGCGCACGAGGCGCCGCAGCAGGGCATTGCCTGAGGGAGGGGGCACAGGGATGGAACACGGGCCAGGGTTCTGGCTGACCTCACCCCTTCTGGGTTCAAATCCGCCACCTTAACAGCTCCACATCACGGACACTGGTGGAAAGCAGGAGCTAATTCTGACAAAAGACTCAATGTACCAGCCATCATGTGACTCATATGACGCCCTACACAACCCTAAAGCAGGTCCTGTGGCTAAACCCATCTTACCAGGGAGGGCAGGTGACTGCATACACCTGTGCTCTCATCTGGAAAAGGAGAGCCTTCCTCAGCCGTCAGGAAGAAAAACTGAGATGATCCCTGTAAAGGGGCTGAGCATTCGCCTGTAAGACTGAAGGCTGCCGCCATTAAACAATGGCTCCCACGACAAAGCATGGGGCATAAGAGGTAACATTTGGGAGTTACGAAAGCCCTACCAGTTTCCACACACAGGCTAACAGCTAATTAGCACATTTACACTGGAGAAACAGCCCAAAACTTTTGTCCTTAGGAAGGACAGTCTCACCTTTTAAGTGGCTCTTAATATGTCATAGCAAAACCACCAAATTCAAGAATGCTCCGCTCCATAAACAATGGGTCCACATTAACTGAATGCTTCCTCCCCCCCCAAGGAAAGCATGAAGGAAAGCCTGCTGACTTTGTGGGCACTTCAGTGCCAAAGGGGCCCGTGATGAAGTGCGTTAGTTCCTTATCTGTGCGGGTGGAGTTTCTGCTGGTCAGTGCCTGAATGAACTGCCAACCAAATGTTCACTGCTGCTAGTGTTAATGTCTTTTTAACAGATGAGACTCAGGGAAGCTTCTTGCCCAGGCATACACCTTAGTGGGAAGGCTGGATCTGAAATTTAACAGGTGGGGCAATTCCAGTGAGGAACACCTCCAGTGGTGGGGGGTCCCAGGCTCCTCCTCCCTTGTCCTGGGGCTTACTGGCTAGTTTACTAGAAGATGAAAATGCTGCCTTCCCCTTGCAACTTCCATTTCTGCCCTGGAAAACCACAAGCCTTAGACACCTGTCGATCATCTCCTTGCCATGTGATTGTCATCTAACCGCAGGCTTGAGTAAGTTTCACTGTGACTATCTTCAGAGAACCCTGCGACCAGAACCATCTGTGGCCTGTTCCCTAAAACCTCTAGGATTAAGTCCCACCCAGTATCAGCATCCATGGGGATTCTGGAACTTTCCTGAGAAGGTCAAAGGGGTTTATGAACTAACATAAGGATCAAAATGAAAAGCTCTAACATGCATGAGCCTGAGGCAGATTTAAGTGCAATACATTTGTGATGGTTAAACAAGCTCCACCCCTTATAACCCCAATGTAGTTATTCTCATGGATAACAGTGGGAGCTCAGGTCTAAAAGGACTCCTATAGTCACAGGATGGGAGAAAAATCATACTAGTTACCCTGACTGAAAATTAAGAGAAACATCATGTACCCAATGAAGGTAGGCCTGATTCCCAACCTCTCCTACTTCCCATAAACCAAGATTCCCTAACCTCATGCTAAAAGCAGTATTAAGATGATAGCTGGAGCCAAGACAGGGCAGCTCAGCTGGTTAGAGCACCGTCCTGATATGATAAGGCTGCAGGTTTCATCCCCAGTCAGCAACCAATGAATGCACAAATAAATGGACCAACAAAAAAGTGTTTCTTTCTCTTTCTTCCTTTCTCTAAAATCAGTACTTTAAAAAAAGATTTTAAGACTTTATTCATTTATTTTTAGAGAGTGGAGAAGGGGGGAAAGGGAGAGAAACATCGATCGGCTGCCTCTCACACCCCAAAGCTGGGGACCTGGCCTGCAACCCAGGTATGTGCCCTGACTGGGAACTGAACCAGAAACCTTTCAGTTTGCAGGCCTGCACCCAAATCCACTGTGCCATCCCAGTCAGGGCTAAAAAAATTTTTAACTTAAAAAAATTTACAGCTGTGAGATAACCGAAAACAAGATGCTTGAAGTAAATTTTATGGTATGCAAATTTTATCCTAATAAAAGCTGTTACAAAAAAACATATAAGTTACATAACCATCTACAGGCAGACTTCAGACTGTTTCAATCTGTACATACAGCTCTTCAACAACCAGAATACAAAAGTAAGATACACTGACCAATTTTAGGCATCCAACTTGTTTATTTCTTTACTTTTGGTTACTTTTCTTAAGCTTCCTCTAAAATAATCT
The DNA here is from genome assembly GCF_014824575.4 of Sturnira hondurensis. Taxonomy (NCBI): domain Eukaryota; kingdom Metazoa; phylum Chordata; class Mammalia; order Chiroptera; family Phyllostomidae; genus Sturnira; species Sturnira hondurensis. The sequence goes on along the minus strand of NW_028091068.1, from coordinate 89,898 downwards.
CCTTCTATCCCCATCACTGAGTTCCTCTAGGAATCTTCGCTCCAGTCTCACTAGAGTGGGAGGCCTGTTGTTCTATAAGAGAAATACCAATTTCCACCTCTACAAGCCTGCCACGCAGGTTAAATAATGTATTTGATGAGCTCAGAAAAAGGTACTTAGTCTTATAAAGCATCAGCTATTTTAATATTATTGCCATCTTACACTCTGAGAACTAGTAAATGTGAGTGCCAGTCGCATCAATCTTCCATTAACTTCCCATCTCAGAGTACAAATGCAAGACCTTAACACCTCAAAATAGAAAGGCAAGAATGTGTTCTTCCCTGTGACAACCACAAGGCCTCTCCTGTCCAGGCGTTTGCTAAATGTTACCTAATGTCCTGACCACCTTACTAAACTGGCAAATGCACACAGCCAAGCTCCCACCCTAAAATCACCATCAGGCATTTCAGAAATTTCAGTCTATTCCCACCACCAGCAGAACTGCTGTTACATTACATACAGCTGTAGACAGGTACCCAAGCTTAGGTGGCACTGTTAGTCTAATCCGAAGTAAATTAAGCTCCAATATTTGAGTAAAACAAGGTCACACGTAAGGAAAAGTGCAAGGATTTGGATCCAGACCCACTTTTCCTACCCCACAATTCCCATCAAACGCCTAGTTAAAAGACTGGCTCTGCTTTAACACTTATGATCACCGGACTAAGCTAAGCTGGCCTAAAACCGCAGCAGCCCTGCACCTCATCTTCTTCCTGTGGGCTCCCACACATACCTTCAAACAAACGCCGTGGGTCTTTCTCGTCCAGTGTCAGCAGCTCCCGAGCAGCCTTACGGATCTTGGCCAAGGTAAATTTGACCCTCCAGACCTCACGTTTGTTTCGGAGCCCATACTCTCCTACAGAAAGAAAGAAAAAAAAATGGGAGACGGGAGACGGCGGGAGTCGACAAGGGAACAGGTTATCCCGCGAAGTAGTGCAACGTGGCTCCGGAATACAGAAAACCTTCCTAAACCACTAATAATTCTAAATTTGGGGAATAGACGGGGGGGGGGGAACACCAGAGAACTTTGAACAGATGGAGCACGTGGCCGGCTTCACACACGTGCTAGGTTTCACCCGACCCGAAAGCCAAAACCCTGCCTTGGCCACTCACCGATCAGCTTCAGCTCTTGGTCAAGGCGGGATTTCTCGAAGGGTCTCCGCGGGGTCACATAGGTTTTGCGACAAACCCAGCTCCGGGCTACCGGCATGATGGCTCCCCACGCCCGCCTGCGCAGAAACAAAAGCTGAGCGGGAGGAACGCAGACGGCGCCTGCGCAGTCCCACAACTACGCGAGAATCCCCCGGTCGCCCAGGAAAGATCTCGCGAGAACCTTCTCTAACGCTTCCACAAGCGGGATCACCCAACAAACGTGTAGCCGTCAGATCCAACTACTCGCCTCTCACCCGCAACCTGGTCACCGTCCTAATCAAAACTTGGGAGGCCAACACGACCCTACAACCCAAGCTCGAACTAGAAATCAGAGCAAGACACCCACCTACTCGCGGATTCAGAAAGCTGAGAAAGAGGAGCGCACGCGCCCTGGCCGCGCTCTTATAGAAACGCTGCCTCCCTTTACGTCATTACGCAGGGCACAAGCCTGCACCAATCAGAAGGGGCGTTGGCGGGCGGAAAAACTGGGGAGGTGAGAGGCTGGGCTGGAGCGGTGTTTGCTAATTTAAGGATACCTCTTCTCGGCCTGACGGGAGTCGGAGCACGGATGACCAGAGAAGTGGGATCCTCTTCGCCCCCTGAGTGGCGACTTAAGTCCAGCAACTAGCCTCCAAATCCGGTATAACGTTGGAAACGTTACCGCCACCTTCTCTAAACTTCAGCCGGCTGCCCTTCCATGAAAAGACCCCTAGAGGGCTGGAGCTTCGCGATCTCATAAGCTCTTCCAGAAGCTGCTCCTTGGAGTCTGTGAATAATGAAGTGGCCGTTTTCCCTGTCAGAATAGCCTCACTCCGAAGCATAGCCAGAAGCCAGCCTCTCCTTTTGGTCCCCGGCTACAAATCTGAGGAGTGAAAGCGAGGATTCACGGAGTTGTGTGACTTGCCTGAGGAGACACACCTCAGCTTGACATTCTGACAGGATTCCACTTTCGCCTGCCTTGCTTTTTGCAGACAAGGGGAAAAAAGATCTGGGTAGAAATCCATACATTCCTGGAATGTTTATCACCTAGTGGCTCTGGCTACCTCTGGGGACAGTCGCCGTCCCTTAGCGTGGGCCTCCGTTAATTTATTTATTCAGCAGCACAAGGAATTGTTCCACACGGTGACATAGCCATGAATAAAACAGCCTATCTACTCACGGAGCTTAGAGTCTTAGGGGAACAGAAAAAACAAATAGTAAGTTGAAGGAAGTAAGTCACTTTCGGTTGGGGCGCCACGAAGAAAATTACTGATAATGACTGAGGGAAGATAATACTTCAGATAGGATGGTTCGGAGTGTACACTTTAAGTAGATAACTTTTTTTTCTTTTTAATAATTGAGCCTCAAGGGTAAAAAGGCTTTCTGCCGCTTTATCAAAAACAGAAGTTTATAGCACGGGCCTGCGAACCAGAGGATCTGGTTCAATTCCCAGTCAGGGCACATGCTTGGGTTGCAGGCCACTTCCCGGCAGGGGGCACATGATACATTGGTGTCCTCGGCAGAGGCAACCATACATTGATATTTCTCTCCCTCTCTCCTTCCCTTCCCCTCTAAAGATAAATAAATAAAACATTTTTAAAAACCAGCAGTTTATATTCTGAGGTTCATTCCCAGAACAGGGAAAATGTGAAACCTCTTAGTACATATTCTGAACCACCATGGCGCCATTTGTCACCTTGAAGAATTTAGTTTTTGATGTGTTTTGTCAATATCTTACCCTCAGTCAGCCCCTAGGATTATTTCCTGCAGTCCTTTCCTCTCTGGAGGATTCCCATTCACACCAAGGGCTTTACTGATTATTGTTAGATCGTGTTTAATGAGCACTTTAAATGTGCTAGGCTTTGGGTAAGCACTTCATCTGGGTTTTTTTTTCAATTGATTTTTTTTTAGAGTAAGAGAGGGAGAGTGAAACACTGATTTGTTCCACTTACTGATGCATTCATTGGTTGTTTCTTGTAAAAATCATTCATTGGTTTTTCAGGTCATGCTCTGACCAGAAATTGAACTGGAAACCTTAGCATATTGGGAAGATGCTCTAACCAACTGAACTACCGTATTTTTCGGACTAGAGGATGCACTTCCCACCCCCAAATTAGGGAGGAAAATGGGGGTGCGTCTTACAGTCCAAATGTACCTTACCTGGCTCACTGTGGAGGGGGTGGCGAAGGTGGAGCAGGGTCACAGGTTATTAAATATTTTACCACATTTTTTTGCTTCAAAAAATGTTTTTCCTATTTTCCTCCTCTAAAACCTAGGTGTGTCTTATAGTCTTAAAGATATAGTGCCTAGCAGGAGCCTTATGGGTTTTTTAATTCTTGTGACCTATGATTTTTTTCCTATGATTTTTTAAAGATTTTTATTTACTTATTTTTAGAGAGAGAAAAGGAGGGAGAGAGGGAGAGAAATATCAGTGTGTAGTTGCCCCTTGTACACACCACTCCCCAAGGACCAGGCCAAAACCCAGGCATGTGCCCTGACTAGAATCAAACTGGCAACTCTGGTTCACAGACAGGTGCTCAATCCACTGAGCCATGCCAGCCAGGGCATAACTCATGATTTCTATCACTAAAAATAACAATAGGTAGCATCCCTTACTATGTAAGAGGTACTGTTCTAAGAATTTTACTTGTATTAATTTATTTAATCCTCAATACATACTTAAAGAATACTCTGAGAGAAGCTGTCCTCCCTCATTAAAGAGTACTAATACTATTATTAATCCTGTTTCTCAGAGACAGTATTGAGACACCAAAAAATGGTTACAGAATTTACCCAAGATTATACATGGAAATAAATGAAAAAAGCAAAGGCTGTTTATGTAGAGTGAGAGTGTCAGTCACTCAAATTTTGGCAGCGACTTCAAGACAGGCAGTTTTATAGTGGAAGAAAAGGTATTGGCTTTAGGTGTGCACTCATTGGAAGCTGTTGGCCTGGGAAGCTCCCAGAGGTGGGCTAATTTCAGGCATCCTATTTGATAGGTGAAGGGAGGGTATTTGGCTTTCTCTCGTTGGTCTTAAAATGGAACCAGCAACAAAAATTAGGGAGGCTGTCAATTTCTAATCAAGTCCTGGTCCTTTTGTACTGTTACAGGGATCATTATTTCATCCATCTTCCCACTCTTGCCATCTCTGCATGAGTCATGTTTTGGGGGTTTGGGGGTTTTTGTTTGTTTGTTTCTGTTTTTAATTCTATTTACTCATTCTTTTAGAGAGAGATGAAGGGAGGGAGAGAAGGAGAGAAACATCAGTTGGTTGCCTCTCACACAGAGGGGACTTGGTCCTCAACCCAGGCATGTGCCCTATCTGGGAATCAAACTGACGACCTTTCAGTTTGCTCGCTGGTGCTCAATCCAGTGGGCCACACCAGCCAGGACTGGTTTTTTGGGGTTTTTTTTGGTTCACAGATTCTCTCAGACAAAAAGGTTACAGGAGGACAGTAACCACATCTTTTCTACTTATCAGCAACTTGGCATAGGTCCAAAATATAGTTGTCAATAAATTATTAAATGTATACTCTGGTTTCTCTTCAGATTGTATGAATATTTTGCCAAAAAATAAATTATTAAATGTATGAATAACTATATGCATCATCTATAGATCAGAAGTTCCCACAAACCTCTCCTTGGGTTTATTTGCTAGAATGGCTCATAGAACTCAGTAACATGTTACTCACCTGATCCCTGGTTAAATATAAAAGAATATAATTCACTGGCCCTGACTAGGGCCAGGTATGGGGAAAGGGCAGGGAGTATCCATGCCTTCTCCCCAAATCTCCATGTCCTCCAACCCAGTGATTAATTAAATCACTGGCAATTGTTGGCTGAACTCAATCTCCAGCCCCTCTCCACTTGGCGGAGTGGGTATATTTAAAGTTCCAACCCTCTAATCAAATTGTTGGTTCCTCTAGCACCCAGATCCCATCCTTAGGTATATTTTAAAAAATCATTTCATTTACTTAAATTCAGGTATGGTTAAAAGGGTTTATTATGAATATCCAAACACCTCTATTGATCTTAGCACTTTTGGAAATTCCAAGGATTTTGGAGCTCTGTTCCAGAAATGGATGAAGACCAAATATGTATTTCCCATTATAAATCACTATAGTGACATGTAGTAAAGCACATATATCAAGAAGGGGGGGTGCAGGGTGTGTTAAATTTTAAGGTAGTTGTGACCAAGGAAGGCCTAAGGTGTTACATTGAAGGAAAGACCAGCCTACAGTGGGAAACAAGACCGTGTGACCATCCAGGGGGAAAACATTCCAGGTTAGGTTGCAAAAACAGTGAAATGGGAGCATGCTGTTGAGGCCAGTGAGGCAGCAGCAGAGTAAGCACAGAGAGGGATGGATGGGGTCAGTTTAAGAGAAACCTGCAACATGGGGCCTTTGCTTTTACCCAGAGATGGAAATGATTGGAAGTTTTTTTAAAATTTCCATTTTATTCATGTTTAGAGAGAGGGGAAGGGAGGGAGAGAAACATCAATGTGTGGTTGCCTCTCGTGCTCCCCCAACTGTGGACCTAGCCAGCAACTCAGGGATGTGCCAGCTGGGAATCAAACTCGTGACCCTTTGATTCCCAGGCTAGCACTCAATCCACTGAGCCAGACCCGCCAGGGCTGATTGGAAAGTTATAAAGAGAGGAGTGACATGATGTGACCTACCTTTTAACCTGATTATGCCAGCTCTTCTGTTGGAAACGGACAATAGAGGAGCAATGGTGGAAGTCAAGGAAATGAATTAGGAAGTTACTGCAATAATCCAAGTGAGTGATGTCCTGGCTTTTGGTAACATGTTGGTAGTAAAGGTGAATGAGGTGGTTAAATTCTAGGTCTCCCATTTTGGAAAGTAGTGCCTATAGGATTCAGATAGGATGTGGGGACACCAGTCACAGTATATTTTTTAAAGACATTAGCACACTGTAATCACCAAAGTCCATAGTTTACATTACAGTTCATTCTCAGCGCAATACATTCTATAGGTTTGGACAAATATATACCATGTATCCGCCATTACGATGTCATACAGAGTATTTTCACTGCCCTAAAAATCCTGTGCTCCACCGATTCATCCCTCCTTCCCCACTAACCCCTGAAAACCACTCATTTTTTCACTATCGCTCTAGTTTTGCCTTTCCCAGATGTCATATTGTTGGAATCATATAGCATGTAGCCTTTTCAGATTGACTTCTTCCACTTAGTAATATGCATTTATGGTTCTTCCATGTCTTTTCATGGCTCAAAAGTTCATTTCTTTTTACTGCTGAATAATATTCCATTGTCTGGATGGACTATACTTTATCCATTCACTAACTGACGGACATCTTAGTTGCTTGCAAAGTTTGGCAATTATGAATAAAGCTGCTATAAGCATGGGTGCAGATTTTTGTAGGGGCCTAAGTTTTCAACTCCTTGGGTCAATACCAAGAAGCCTAGAGTAGTAATTTAGTTGTCATAAACTGCCAAACTGTCTTCCAAAGTGACTGTACCATTTGCATTCCCACCAGCAATGAGAGTTCCTGTTGTTCCGCATTTGCAGCAGCATTTGGTGTTGGCAGTATCCCGTATTTTGGCCGTTCTAATACGTGTGTAGTGGTATGTCATTGTTAATTTGCATTTTCATGACATGATGTGGAGAATCTTTGCATTGGCTTATTTGCTATCTCTAGCTTCTTTGATGAGGTGTCAAGGTTTTTGGCTTATTTTTTAAATTATGGTCTTCATTTTTTTTATTGTTGAGTTTTAAGAGTTCTTTGTATATTTTGGACAATAGTCCTCTATCAGATATGTCTTTTGCAATATTTTCTCCAAGTTTTTCATTTTAACATAGTCCATCTTATCAATTCTTTCTTTCACGGATCGTGCCTTTGGTGTTGCATCTAAAATGTCATTGCCAAACCCTAGGCCATCTAGGTTATATCCTAGGAGTTTTAGACTGTTACAGTTTTGATTTTACATTTAGGTCTACAATGAATTTGGAGGTAATTTTTTTGTCAGGTGTGGAAGGGTCTGTGTTTAGGTTTTTTGTTTTTTTTGGCATGTGGATGCTCTCACAATAGTTTTTAATGAGGATCTTTACTTTGTTGTACAGAGGAACATTGGAGAGTATATTTACAAGCCAATTACCAAAGAGATACAAAGAATAGTATTAGTCAAGCAGGGGTTAGTCTTAACTACACATTGTTTCAATATATATACATAAATATTAAAAGTTGGTACTGATAATGGCCTAGTTATTTCTTTTTTTTATTTTTTTCTTTCTTTTTTAAAAGATTTTATTTATGTCTAGAGGGGGAAGGAAAGGAGAGTGGGAGAGAAATATCAATGTACGGTTGCCTCTCGTGAGTCCCCTGCTGGGAACTGGCCTGCAACCCAGGCATGTGCCCTGACTGGGAATCGAACCGGGATCCTTTGGTTCGCAAGCCTACACTCAGTCCACTGAGCTACACCAACCAGGGCTGGCCTAGTAATTTCTTAAGTAGAAAGGTAAATATAGGGATCGCCCTGGCTGGTGTAGCTCAGTGGATTGAGCACAGGCCTGCGAACCACACGATCCCGGTTCGAGTCCCAGTCAGGGCACATGCCTGGGTTGCAGGCCAGTTCCCAGCAAGGGACTCACGAGAAGCAACCATACATTGACATTTCTCTCCCTCTCTCCTTCCCTTCCCCTCTAAAGATAAATAAATAAATCTTTAAAAAAAGATAGATATAGGGATCATTTTATAAATATATATTTTATACCTATGTGTTTTAACTTTTGTAAAAAATTGTGGAATATGATACACACATTAAAAAAGATCTAGAACATAAATGTACAGTATAAAAAATAATTTTCAAGCACCTGTATAAATACCTATCAGGCCAAGAAAAAAAACCACACCAATATTCCAGAAGGTCCAAAAGCGCTTCCTGACATTCCCCTCCCCACTCTAAACTCCTGTTCTCAAACAGCAACACTTACCTCCTTCTTCTGTTCATGTGTTGTTTATTTTAAGATTTCATTTATTTATTTTTAGAGAGGGGAAGGGAGGGAGAAAGAGAGGAAAGAAACAGCAGTGTGTGGTTGCCTCTCATGTGGCCTTCACTGGGGGCCTGGCCTGAAACCGAGGCCTGTACCCTGATTGAGAGTTGAACTGGCGACCCTTTAGTTGATAGTCTGGCATTCCATCCACTAAGCTATACCAGCCAGGGCTGTTCATGTGTTATTTTCATTTATATCCTTGTATGCATCTGAACTATGTCATGAAAATCTTTCCAAAGGGAAGTCTAACACTGGGAATGGCTCAGGCTTCATTCAGAGTCACAAAGACCAGGTTTTAAATCCCAGCCCTGCTGCTTACTAGCTGTGTGACCTTGGACAAGTCATTTCCCCTCCTCTAGGCTTTTCCTCATCTGTATAAGTAGATTAAAATGGCCACATTTCCCAGGACCATCCTAAGGATTCAAATCACAAGCTCCACATTTATTCAACAAGTTTATTGAGAGCTCTTGGGACCTAAGCCCTGTAGAAAATAGAGATGAATCAAACCCAGTCTTCACTCTCAAGAAGTTCACAGTTTGGAAATAGGTAACTACAAAAACGATACAGCCAACAAGTGCTTTGAAACAGGGTGGGGCATAAAAAGAATATAGTGTTTATAAATTTGCAGTCAAAAACTAACCATAGGGAGAGGTCGGAAGGTGTCCTATCCTCCCACGCAGAGATGAGCTTGGGACCACCTAGAAAGGCTCTTAACACAAACACGCCCACACCCCACAGGTCTCTGGAGTTCACTGCAGGCCGGCCCACTGCAGGGAGGTGTAGACCACCTTACCATCAGACTGCGGAGAACAGAGGAGCAACGTCTTTCTGACGCTGGTTCCGAGGCGGCCAGCAGAAACCAGGTCCTGGAGTGGGATGGGATCCCCAGGAGCCCAGCACTGGGCAATGTAGTGGGCATGGAAACGGAGCGGGTCACCTGGGTAAGGAAGAGAGGCATGCAGCAATTCCGATAGCATTGGCTGGAAGACCAGCTATAGGGAAAAGAATCATTTTAGCAATCACTGTATTTATTATTATTATTATTTTGGTATTTCATTTATTTATTTTTAGAGAGAGGGGAAAGGAAGGAGAAGGAGTAGGAGAGAAACATGAATGTGTGGTTGCCTCTCATGTGTCCCCTACTGGGGACCTGGCCTACAACCCAGGCATGTGCCCTGACTGGGAATCGAACTGGCGACCCTTTGCTTCACAGGCCCATGCTCAATCCACTGAGCTACACCAGTCAGGGCCACTGTGAGTATTTTAAAACAGATATCCTTAGGCTCAGAAATTTGTCTTCTCAAAATTTTTCTCAAGGGGTCCACCCACAAACATTGCCCAGTGCTAAGACTCTCACACCTCATCTGCAGAAGACTTAGTGGACAGTTTCCAATCAACAGTTAAGCTCTGACTACTTTTCAGGTAGCTCTATCTTTTCATATTCTTAGGGGAAATAAAAATGGTGATTCACCCAGGCTGGTGTAGCTCAGTGGACTGAGCGTGGGCCTGTGAACCACACAATCGCAGTTCAATTCCCAGTCAGGGCACATGCCTAGGTTGCAGGCCAGTTCCCAGCAGGGGACTCATGAGAGGCAACCATACATTGATTTATTTCCTTCCTTCTCTTCCCCTCTAAAGATAAATAAATAAAATATTAGGGGGAAAAAGGTGATTCTCTGCAGATTTATGTTTTTTAACTTTTAGTTACACAGTAAAGACACCCTTACTACAAATTCATGTTAACTGATTCATTAAAAGTTTCTTTACCACCCCTGGCTGCTGTGGCTCAGCGGACTAAGTGCTCGTCTGCCAACTGAAATGGCACCAGTTTGATTCCCAGTCAGAGCATATGACTGGATTACGGGCTAGGTACCCAGCTGACGGCATGCTGGGAGAGGCAATCAGTCCGTGTACCTCTTGCACATACATGTTTCTCTTCCTCTCTCCCTCCCTTCCCCTCTAAATATAAATAAATAAAATCGTTTTTTAAAAAGTCTCTTTAGCTATACCTGATGCAAATTCCCTTTCAGAGGTAACCATTGAGTTTGGCTAGAGTACATCCTTTCACACCTTTTTCTACTTTTTTGATGGGGTTCTCTTAGTGTACTTAGTTATCCATTTTATTACAAGTTCCTTTCATATTCTTTCACTTAAATCACAATTTTAAGACTACTTAAATAATGTGTATATAACTGCATAACAATATAAAATATGATTTACTTTTTACTATACACATTTCTTTCTTTTTTCTTCTACTATACACATTTTTCTACACACTTTTCTTTTTCTCTCCCTTCAGTCATTTTAAAAATTAATGTACATGGACCTATACCAACCTGACAACTAATGGTTTCTCTGACAGCTAACAGTGATGTTTAACCACTAAGCTGTTACTCATTATTCTGGTTATCTAACTTTTGAATACTGTAAGGAATCCTGAAATGAATATTTCTTATATGTTTGGTATACATATCAAAGTATTTCTAACTGAATCTTCCAGATGAAAGGACGTGTTAATAAAATTTCCTATACTCCTCTCCAAATAAGCCTGGGTTCCCAAGTGTTGCCTGTCCTTCCATGTATTTCAGAAGCTGAGAAAATGAGACAAAGGAAAAATGCAGAATGTCGTGGGATTGTGAGGAAAGGGGCAGCAACCAGAGGTACCAACCCAAACTCACCAGGATAGACTAGGAAGTCGCCCCCAAATTTGCCAGCTGCACTGAGGAAGAAGCCTCGCTCCCACAGGTCTCTGTAGATGCTGTAGCGCAGCTCATGGACTGGACGGCCAGCATGGGGCCAGTCCTTGGACTGGACACGCCAATCCAGGGGCCTAGCCTTGATGGGTCGAGGCCTAGCAGTGGCTAGCTGGACGAGCATAGCAGACCTCGGCAAGAGGATGACTCCATCTGAAGGCCCTGGTTGGGGAGAGGTGGAGCCTGGAGGAGGTAAACCCAAGAGTTGGGTGACTCCAAGATGCAAAGTCTTCCCATCCCCAAGGGAGTCCAGGCCCTAGAGTCCAAGCCAAAACTCCCAAAAGTTCTCTCACCCCCTTCCCCTAGCCCCTAGTCTGCACCTCCCATCCTCACCTGCTTCCTCCTGTTCTCCAGAAGCCTGGCTAGCACTGGCCCCATTCTCTCCAGCCGCTTGGTTCCCACTGGCCTCCTGGCTCTCACTGGTCGCTGAATTCTGTTGCACCTTCTGTTTCTTGGCAGCCTGGCCCTCTTCAATCTTCCCTAAGAGCTCCTGACGACGGGTCTCACGGGCCTCAGCTGCCAGGGCGCTTTGCTCCTGGAAGCCCTGCTCCTGATGGCGCTTGTAGGATGCCACAGCCTGAGAAGTAAACTTAGCTGCAACCTCAGGATACCTCGGGGTATCCTTAGCTGCATACCTCGGGGAGGTATGCCCTCCTCAAGGAAGCCAGGAATCCTGACTCCCTGATCCTTCCCATCTCAGGGCCTGAACCTGTGGACCCAGTCTGCCATTCCCATGTTATCCCAGAATCCATGACTCGTAAACCCCTGGTCCACTCATGATCTCGGAATCCAGGTCTCCATCTTCTTCGCCCGAAAGTCGAATTTGCGCCCCCAGCCCGCCCCCCTTACCAGGCTGTGTTCGCGGGGATCCGGGCGCGGGGCGCTGACCAGGGTCACAGCACCGATCTCAGCCAGAAGCCGCGCCTCCTCGGGCATCAGCAGCAGCGGGAGGCCCAGTCGCGAGTTCTGACGAGGCGCGCGGGGCAGGGCGCCCACCGTGCGACCCCCAACTCCTAGTCGCTCCCGAAGCGCCTGCACTGCTTCGGCCCCCCACACCAGGGAGCGGCCGTTCGCCACCTCCACCACCAGCATCCTCCTGCGGGAGCCCGGGCACCTGGGTTACCAATAGAGCCGCCGGGAGCGCTCCCACCGCCTCAGGGGTCTGGGTGAAGCGCCGCCCCTGGGCCTCCGAAGGTAGAGCCTCGCTAGCCGCGCAGTCCGCCACCTGCACAGTAGGGGGGCAGGCCCCGCCCCCTGGCGGCAGGCACCACCCCCCGGCGATCCAGCCAGGCCCAGGGCCCCGGGAAAAAAGGCCCTGCCCCTTGCCGAGGCACCGGTGTCAGCATTCCGGTCTGGGCCAGGACTGTCGCAGCACCCGCCATCATGCCATCGCGCCTTCGCGCCTCCTAGAAAAGCCTCCTAGCGGAGTCACGCCCCCTGCCAGAGGTCCACTTGCACCGTCCTCTCGCAAAGCAGGTGTGTCCGTTCTGGCGTCCGGGTCAGCTGTGGGGACCTCCAGAGGCCAAAGCCCACTCCGATTCAGTAGGCTACGAACTCGGCTCCTCCCCCAGCACGAGGCCCGCCTTTCCCCGAACGTAAGCGGTTCCGCGTTCGGGAGCCCTCGGCCCGTCGGAACGAACAGACCCGCCCCTTTCCGAACAGAAACACGGGTTGTTCGCGCACCATTGGCTCCGGTCTTCCGCAGCCTGTGGCCCCACATCCTCCGGCCGCCAGCGGTCCCCAAGTTGGGAGTCCCCGCCCCCAGACGGAGCCGCGCAGCCGGAGGCCCCGCCCCCTTAGCACCGGCAGTTCATTCTCCGCTCGGGCGGGCTCACCCCACACGCGGGCGCGCGGTCGCCTCCTCGCTTCTCTTCAGAATGTGGCACCGTCCTCCGAGAAAACCAGTTAGTCAACTCGTAAACACCTACTCACAGTCCCAGCGGTGCCACCCCCTACGTAGCGCGCCACGCGCTGCTGCTTCCACACAACACCCCCGCGAGGTGTGGAACTGACACCACCCTGCGTCAATTTCGTCACACCTCACCTCCGCGAAGCCGGAAGCCTGGGTCGGGACTCCAGGGCCGTAGCCCCGCAGGGCCGTAGCCCCGCCTTCGCCTTGAAGTGAAACACCTTGACCCCGCCCCCTGAAACGCTCCTCCCCCTGTCCATAGGGTTCTGCGACTTTTGAACTTGAAACGCCTTTTCCCTGGCCCCGCCCTCCTGGGAGCCCGGAGGGAGAGGACGCCTCGGCCCTGGGAAAGTCCAGATCCCCGCCTCTTTCACGTGGCCCGAGCCTGTGGCCCCGCCTCCCTCCGTAACGTAAGACTCCTCCTATCAGCAAACCCAGGTCACTTGCACCGAACTATCTCCGAAAGAAACCGAAGCTGTGGCCCCGCCCACCTCCGTCCGAAGCTCTGGCTCCGTCTACTGCCGAACACAGACCTTCAGTAGTCGACTACTCCCGAAGAACACCGAAGCACTTAGCTCCGCCTCCAAGCTGTCTCCCGCCTCGTTCTGAACTCCGTCCTGGCCCCGCCCTCTTCCCGGGCGGGTCACGTCCCTCTGAGCCCAAAGCTCCGGAGCCTCCGCCTTCAGATCACGAAGCCCCGCCTCGTGGTGTATTCGGCTGGGTCGATCCTCCGTCCAGCTCTAGCCGCGGACGCGTGCTTCCGGCGCCCGGTGCCAGCTCTTTCCCGGCCTAGACCGTAGCCGGACGGGGTCGGCGCACCCGGCTCCGGCTCGCGCAGCTCGGTCGCCCCAGAGTGAAGCGGGGACGCCCTGGGCGGGGAGGCGTGACCGGCCGGGGGTGGACCGCGGGCCGGGACTGCTCGGCCACCTCCTGCCCAGCGGGCGCCGCGGAGCCGGGCCCAGGTGGGCCCAGGTGGGCCCAGGTGGGAGAGCCAGTAGACGCGAACGGGTCGCTGTGGATCGGCGGGTGACGGGGGCGGAGGCGGCGCTGGAGGGCAGCGGAGCTCGGGGTGGCGTAACCGCCTGTGGCTTCGCGGGGCGGACCTGACCTTGCTGGGTGCTCGTAGTCGGAGTGGGGCTGGGGAGAGGACCTGAGAAGACCCTCATGGGACCCGCTTTCCAGGTTGTAGGCAGAAGAGGGGTCTGGAGCTCCAAAACAGGCACAAGCTAGATTCCTGGACTCCTCTGAGCCCTCTCGAAGTCGGGTATGGGTCTGGAGACCTGCGTGCTCGAAGAGGGAGGCGCAGGGGGACCAGAAAGGGATTCCTGGATCCTCGAAGGAGGGAGGGGGTTGGAGGTCTGACCTCCTGGAATCTCAAAGGAGAGGAGGAGTAGAGGTCTGGGTTCTCAAAAGAGGGGGTCTGGAGATGGAATCCTCTATTCTCGAACGAGGAAGGACCTAGAGGTCCGGATTCTTATTCTCCTCAGAGAGGAGCTGAGGGTAGGACTCCACGATCCTCGACAACTGGGACCAAGGAGCAGATTCCCGAATCCTCGAAGCGGGAGGGGCTGGGAGTCCTGGATTCCTGGGTTCTCATTACGAACCTCTGCCCCTCCCCTAGACCATGTCGCCCGAAGAATGGACATATCTAGTGGTTCTTCTTATCTCCATCCCCATCGGCTTCCTCTTTAAGAAAGCTGGTGAGTCAGGTTCCCTCCCCAGTGGAAAATAAGGAGGGGTGGAGCAGGGTAAGGGGAACCCCCTAGAAGGTTCCAGGCTTATGCTGTCTGTTCTCCCTGCAGGACCTGGGCTCAAGAGATGGGGGGCAGCCGCTGTGGGCCTGGGGCTCACCTTGTTCACCTGTGGCCCCCACACTTTGCACTCTCTGGTCACCATCCTTGGGACCTGGGCCCTCATTCAGGCCCAGCCCTGGTGAGGATGGGGTGCGGGGAGATGGAGGGAGAGAGGAAGCAACCTGTTTCCTCTGGGTCTTTCTTGATTTCTGCCTTACTCTGTGGACATCTCTTGTTTATCTCTTGTTTCTTTGTGTCATTTTTCTGTTGTTTTTTTCTTTCTCTCCTGCCTTCTTCTGAGTCTTGTCCCTATGTGTTTGTCTGGGTTCTCTACATCCATGTCATGGATTCAGGAGAGAGGAGGACATTACTGTCTACTGGTCCCATCACCATTGGTATTCCCTCTCCTTCCCTCCCTCTCTCCCCTTCCTCCCAGTAGAAAGCATTCACCCTGAAGCTCTCTTAACCTCTTCTCATTCTTTTCACTGTTACTGTGCGTATTTGTATGCGGCTGTGCCTTTTACTGCTGTGTCAGTCTTGCTCATTCTGCCCCCATTTTCTGTCTCTGAAGGTGGGGAGGTGGGGGAGGATTTGTAACTAGAATCTGGGGAGGTGGAGGCCAAGTGCCCGAGCTCAGCACCACAGCCTCCTTCCTCTGCCCCAGCTCCTGCCACGCCCTGGCCCTAGCCTGGACCTTCTCCTACCTCCTGTTCTTCCGCTCACTCAGCCTGCTGGGTCTGCCCACTCCCACGCCCTTCACCAATGCCGTCCAGCTGCTGCTGACACTGAAGGTTAGATTCCCCTCCACCCTCCCCTGTGCCAGTTAACCCCCAATTTTACCTTCTCCTCCCTGACGCTCCCGTGGGGGACAAGGGAGGCTGGATTTTATCTCCCACACACCCGGAGGCGGGACTTCAACGCGTAGCTCTTCCCTGGGGTAAAGAGGTACCCCGAATTACACATGCATAGATGCCAGGTGCTGAGTAAGTGCCCACTAATATGCCCTCCTTGCATCTTTGGGGCAAGCCATTTTGCAAAAGAGGAAGAGCAGCTTTGAGGAGAAGGCCCTTATCTAAGAACAGGAAACCGGGACATCCAGGCCTGTCTCTCGGTCACCTGGGAAGATGGGTGAAAAGAGATTCCCAGGCCCCACCCCAGTGGTGAGTTCCCACTGTGCCTTGGGGTCCGGCGATACATCGGTGAGCTTCGAGCCAGGTCTCTTCGGGATGGGAATTCAGGGCAGGCAGCTGTTGCTTAGCCAGAAGAGTTGGAGGAACGGCCTTTCAGGAGCAGGGACAGCACATGGAGAAGGGAGCAGCTGGCTTCCAGTCCACAAGACTTGTCCAAGAAGGAAGGAGGAACAGCAGGGGCCACCCCACACAGGGCCCTGTGAGCCAACATCAGGAGTTTGGACTTCTTCCCGCGGGGGCCCAGCATCCCTTGGAAGAGGTTTTCGGTGTGTTGCTGTCATGGGACCAAACTTGCACATTTGAAAATACTCTGGGTGCTTCGAGGAGATTGCAGCAGAAAGACGCAAGATGGGATGAGGTCAGGCTCCGTAATCAAAGCCCAGCTGGCAAACAGTGGCGGCAGCTTGCTCAGGCCATCAGTAGGTCGGCAGTCTGAATCCCAACAGGAAACGGCGTTTAGGATAGCTTGAGCACTTACATTTACAACAGGATGGAGGACATGGAGGAGACAGGAGGGACAGCGCAGGAATCCTGGGCCAGCAGCTGGGGAGGGTCGCCCAAGGAACGAGAGGGGGTGCAGGTAGGGGAGCCTGGAAGGAGAAGACATGTAGAGGCACCCATCCTGAGATTTACCTGGGGTCGCGCCAGCCCAGAGTGGTCCTGCAAGGGAATAAAACTCCAGCCCTCAGTCCTGCCTTCCTCCCTCTCCACCTGAGGCTCTTGGGGGACTAAACAAGAGGAAGCAGGAAGGCGCAGAGCCCTTCCCTGATGCAGAGCCGGCCTTGGGTCTGTGCAGAGAAGGGTAGAGGGCAGACGTGGAGGGGCAGGCTGAGCATATTCAGCCCAGTAATGGGGAGCAGAACAAAAGAGAGACCTAAAGGGATAGATCTGGGGAGCAACTGGGTGGTGGTGGCATTGCCTGGAACGAGAGTCTAGAAGTAGATAGACCTGGTTCAGGGAATGGGTAATACTAGGTTCCACTGTGCACATGCCCAGTCGACATCTGAGTATGGGTAAGAGGCAACTTGGTGAATAGGTTTGGAGGAGAGAAGCCTGGCTGGGGGTAGAGTTTGGGAGTCCCGAGGTGTGGGTGGGGGTATCTGGATCTACAGAGGGCAGGCGAGAACAGAGAAATAAGGCCAGCAGGCCCAGGAGTGAGCCCCGGGGAAGGCCTATCAGCAGTAGAGGAACAAAAATTCCGTTTCTTGGGGCATACAACCCTAGATGCTCCCTGGGGAGTAGAGCTCAGCACCCAGCTGCACCCAGCATCCCTGGGCTCCCAAGAGGGGTAGCTTAAGGGAGGTGGTGTGAGGGGCTGCCAGGTCTGACCTGTGCCCCCCACACACACCCCTTTCCCCCAGCTGGTAAGCCTGGCTAGTGAGGTACAGGAACTGCACCTGGCCCAGAGGAAGGAAATGGCCTCAGATTTCAGCAAGGGGCCCAGGCTGGGGCTGCTGCCCGAAGTCCCCTCCCTGATGGAGACGCTCAGCTACAGCTACTGCTACGTGGGAATCATGACAGGTGAGTACACCTGCCCCTCAGGCCCGCCTCTCCTCGCCCTCTCTCTCCATTCCAGCATCTGCTGCTCTCAGGGTAAGCTTCTGTCTGACCCTACCCGTGGACCCAGGGCTCCTCCAAGGGAGACATGGATTGCTCCCAGTCTGCGGTCCTCATAGCTTTTTAGGGGCAAATAGGAGATGAAGGAGAAAAGTCTATGCATATTTACTGCCCAGGGAACAAATATGCACAGCTTACGGCTGCATTTTAGTTTCAGAAAATGCTTGTCGTAAATGTTGACCTCATACAAGGCTCTCTTTTTTATGACAACTTTATTCAGCTGTACTTGAACGTATTTTCCCACCAAGAATCATGCCCAGGTCCCTGGCTTTTGCTATGTTCATGGAATTGTGCAACCATCCCTACCACGTAGCTGGAGGGACAGTTTCATCACCTGGAAAGGAAACACTGCCCCCTTTAGCCACCATCCTCCTAACCTCTTTGCAATCCCAGTCCGTGGAAACCACTGATTAACTTTCTGTTCATGTGGTTTTGCTTATTGGGACCATTTTAGAATGGAAGTGTATGGCATGTGGCCTTCTGTGACCTGTAAGGCTCCTTACCCCAGCCACTTATGTGTTTTGGGTATTATTATTATTATTATTAGAGAGGGGGAAGGGAGGGAGAAAGAGAAGGAGAGAAACATCAATGTGTGGTTGACTCTGGAGCGCGCCCCCTACTGGGGGCTTGGCCCACAACTCGGGCATATGTACCGACTGGGAATCCAACCTGCGACCCTTTGGTTCCTTGGCTAGGGTTCAATTCCCTGAGCCACACCAGCCAGGCCCCTTGTCATTTCTGTTCATCTCCCTTTCCCCTGCCCTAAGTCAGGCCATCGTGTTATCTGAAACAGTCCTGCATTTTCCATCACTGCCCTTCCGCTGTCCCCGCCCTGCTCAGCAGCCGAGGGGTCTCCTGAAACGTGACCGGCACTCGGCACTTCCTGCTGAAACACCCCACCGGGGTCTCCTAGCGCTGAGAACGAAGTGCAGAGTCCTCCAGGGTTCCTGGGAATGAGTCTGTCGGTCTCTCTGTCCGACCGACTCCATTTGCATCAGAGCCTCGTTGCCTCTCACTCTCAGGGGTCTTTGTCCCTCTCTATAATTATCTGTCCATCTTTTCTTCTCTCTGAATCCCCGGGCCTCCCCTCTGCATCCTTGTCCCTTTCCCTGTGGGTCTCCTTCCCCGGTCCCCGCCGGCCCCGTCTCTGACAGCTGCCCCTGCCCCTCCCGCCACAGGCCCGTTCTTCCGCTACCGCACGTACCTGGACTGGCTGGAGCAGCCCTTCCCCGGCGCGGTGCCCAGCCTGCGGCCCCTGCTGCACCGCGCCTGGCCGGCCCCGCTCTTTGGCCTGCTCTTCCTGCTGTCCTCGCACCTCTTCCCGCTGGAGGCCGTGCGCGAGGACGCGTTCTACGCCCGCCCGCTGCCTGCTCGCCTCTTCTACATGATCCCCGTCTTCTTCACCTTCCGCATGCGCTTCTACGTGGCCTGGATTGCGGCCGAGTGCGGCTGCATCGCCGCGGGCTTCGGGGCCTACCCCGTGGCCGCCAAAGCCCGGGCCGGGGGCGGACCCACCCTCCAATGCCCACCCCCCAGCAGGTCAGGCAGCGGGAGGGAGGTGACCCAAGACCTGGCAGGCCCCATCACCACGGGGGGGCCCTGCCCCTACCCGGGAGGATACTGGGGAGCAGGGGGCAGGTCCGCCACCTGTTGTTGGCACAGCGTCCCCCCTGGGCCACCACAGCCCATCTTCTCCTGTCCTGGGGAACAGTTGTGGATAATCCCTTGTTGCCAGCGCTTGCCACCCTTTGGGATGAGGGTTTGCCCTTTGTTGCTAGGAAGAGGAAGGTGATATCCTAGCAACCATCCCTCTGTTGCCATGGAAGTGTCACCCCAATAACCCAATTGTTCCTGGTTGTTCAGGATGCTGTCCTTGGGCGGTGATGGCTTGCTCTTTTGTTGCTAGGGAAATGGTTCATTGGGAAACTGGACCCCACTGGTTGCTAGGGAAGTGGGTTCCCTAGCAACCTCGGTCCAATCCTTCCAGCCAAAAGGGATGCTCTTTGCTGCCATGGAAATGGCGACCTCTAAACTTCCCCTTTGTTGCTGGGAGCCAGCACTCCCCGCCCTTGGAGTGTCATCACATAACTTGCAGGTGCCCTCTGTTTCTAAAGAAACCACATCCCTGACGGTGCTGGCCTCTAGCAGAGGGGACACCATTCCTAGCAACCATAGGTTGCCTTCTTATGTTGCTAAGGAACTTCTTATGTTGCTAAGGTAACAAAGGATTGACATTGTTGCTTGTAATGCCACCCCCTCTAGCTCCTTCAGTGCCAGGTAAGAAGCAATGGTGGTCATCTAACACCTCTCTCGTTGCTAAGGAAGTGTTGCTCCTGGGTTGCTAGGGAAATGGTGCCCCTAGCAACAGAGAATGGACTGACTCTCTGTTACTAGCAAGCATGGTCAGCTTCGGCCAAGGCTGGGGGAGCAGCCCCTCCGCGATGTAAGTTACGAAATATTCCTTGATAGGGTGGGGCCCTCCCCTCATACATATGCACTGCCATTCTGTTTTGGTGGGGATGGCCCCCCAGCGTGAACTTTTTCCCACTGCCCTCGTGGGGGCCTCCAGTTACTGGGGGGGGCGTCCCCCAGAAAATGTCAGGCGGAAGCCAAAGGCTTTTTTTTTTTCTTTAAAAAAAAGTTTTGTTTTTTATTGATTGATTTGAGAGAGAGAGAGAGGGAGAGAAGAACATCAATTTTTTATTCCATTTATTTATGCATTCACTGGCTGAGCCTTGTACACACCCTGACTGGGCACTGAACCCACCACCTTGGCATATTGGGATGGTGCTCTAACCGACTGAGCTCCCCAGCCAGGGCTGGAAGGCTTTTCTGACCCTGGTAGCCCCACTCCAAGTGGATGGCTCCCCTCCCATTATTAGAAGCCACCAGGGCCCGGGCTGGTGTGGCTCCATGCACTGAGGGCCTGCGAACCAAATGGTCGTAGGTTCGATTCCCAGTCAGGGCACATGCCTGGGTTGCCAGCCAGGCCCCCAGTAGCGGATGTGTGAGAGGCAACCACACATTGATGTTTTTCTCCCTCTCTCCTCCCCTCCTTTCTAAAAATACATAAATAAATAAATCTTAAAAAAGAAGTCACTAGGGGCTCAGTGGGCCAAGGATGTCCCCTGCAGCAAGGGGGCATCAGCACCAGTGACCTAGGAACCATCATTTTGCTGGGGATGACACTTCTTGAACAATCATATGGACCAATAGCCAAAGGCCCTTTCCGCAAACTTTTCTAGACATCCAAGGCATTGTTGCTAAGGAACACCCTTTTCCTAGCAACAGAGACCATCCAGGCCTAGAACATCTCCTTAGCAACCACAGACCACCTCCTGGTTAAAGATACTATTTTCCTAGCAACCACTGTATCTGACAACACCAAAAGGACCGCACTCAGAGGTTTCTCCAAATACACCGAGCTTGGTTGCTAAGGAATGGCCTTTCCCTGGCATCCGAGATCAGTGAAGGCTCAGGTTGCTAAGGACCAGTAGCCTAGCAACGGGTAGCTCTTCACGGCTTTTTCGCAGGGCCTCATTTCCAAGAGAACAGTTATTGATGAACTCTGCACCCCCTTTTCACCATCCTCCCCAAAGAGGGCTCCTTGTCTGGGCTACCCTCCCCCGTTGCCCTAGCCACCGTGACAGCCAGAGAGGGCTGTCATCTGCCCAGGATCCCCTCCTTAGCATCGGGGCTGGGACAGTAGCCAGTGTCGGGAAGGTGCCTGGCTGAGTTGCATGTCTGTCCCCCACCCTCATCCTCCACCCCCCAGTCTGGAGAAGGCGACTGCCCTGGAGTACGACTATGAGACCATCCGCAACATCGACTGCTACCACACAGACTTCTGCGTGCGGGTGCGGGAGGGCATGCGGTACTGGAACATGACGGTGCAGTGGTGGCTGGCGCAGTACATCTACAAGAGTGCGCCCACCAGCTCCTATGTCCTCAGGTGAGCCTGCCAGCCCTGGACCATACAGAACTCCATCTCCCAGCAGCACCCGGGGCTGCTTGCAGCTTCTCAGGCTGAGCCTCCACCCCTGATCGTCATGGGAGTTGTAGTTTCTTGAACTTGTGCTTCCGCTGACTGCATTACCTGGGTGAATTCTTCACTGTCTTTGGGCCTCAGTTTCTACCTCTGTAAAGTCAGCCTTACTGGACAGAAGGAGTACAGTGAATCCTGTGGACTCAATAGCCAGACTTTCTGGAATCTCAGCTCTGGAAATTAACTAAGAATCCTGGGACAGTGAGTTCTGTTTCCTCTGACACATGGGGGGAATGCTGTTACCTGTTTCATAGGCTGATGTGAGGATTGAGCGAGATAAAGTATGACGGGTACTTAATGTGAGGCCTGGCAGGTAAGTGCTAGCTGTATGTTAGGCTCTGTCATTCTTCATTCTTCCACTGTTTCTTGGGAAGGAGACCTTGTGCCCTCCCTTATCTTTCACAACCTTGGGAAGTAGGAACGGTTATTCCCATTTGACAGATGAGGAGAGTGAGACTCAGACACATTAGGTCCTCTCCAGAGGGTCTCTCAGCCTCCCTGGCGACACCAGATGAGGTCAGGATACCCGATGGCACTTTCTCATAACGAAGCCACTGGTGGTGGCAGTTCTGAAGGGGGACTCAGCTCAGTGTGTGATCTGATTTACGATCTAAAAATCAACTCTGGCCTGGTGTGCAGGGGGTAGGAGAGGTGGAGGGAGGCAGCAGGAGGTGAAGCCAGGGGACAAATTTGGAGCCCTTGGGGCTAGTGAGTTGGGAGGCGATGGTGTCCTGGAGTAGGGAAACAGGCTGGAAGTGGATGGATTTGAGGACTCAGGAGTGGCACAGACTGGATGTGAGGCATGAGAGAGGGTGTGAAACAGACACCCGGGTGATGGGCCCTGGTGACTGAGGGCAGGGCAGGGCCATCTCCCGAGAAGGGGAAGACTGGGCAGGAGGAAGTTGCGGGAGTGGGTGTGTAAGAACTGAGCCTTGGGCTAACTTTGAGGTGACTGTTAGAAGATTCCCAGCTGGGGGTGTTGGACAGGCTGTTAGTTCTGTGATTCTGGTGGTTTCTCAGAAAGGCTGGCAGGAGAAGTGGACACTTGTGCATCATCAGGAACAGGTGGTATTAGAACTCCCTGCAGTGGTTAAGCCCAGGGTTCTCGACTGGGGCTGTGGCACTGCCCCCCAGGGCACATTTGGCAACATGTGGGGATACTTTTTGTCATAACTGAGAGGTGCTCCTGGCATCTAGTGGGTGGAGGCCGGGGACGCTGCTCCGCATCCCAGGGTGCTCACAGGACAGTCCTGCAACAAAGAACCGGCCAGCCTGGAATGTCAGTAATGCTGAGACCCAGAAAGCCTGGTGTGGACCAAGGAGGAGGAGGAGCAAAGATACAGCCATGGGATTGGAGGGAAGTCTGGAAAGTGTTCATTGCAGGGGCTGGGGTGAGGAAACCAAATGTTTGTAGGCAGCGGGAGGCATCATTCTTGTCGGATGCTTCCAGGAGCTCAATGCGATGACGGCAGGTGTGCCGCTGGGCTGGGCGTGATGGAAGGCAGCAACCTTAACGGGAGCAGTGAGGAGAGTGGAAGTGAAAGGCAGACTGGGTAGGTCCGAGAGAGAATGGAAGGGAGACCTCAAGGAGTTGAGACGGGTCTTTGGAGAGGGTCTGCTGCGCAGGGAGCTGGGAAGGAAGCGTAGGAAGCAGATCGGGTGGAGGACAGGTCTGACTTTCCTGGCTATGAGTCCTCCTGTCCTGTTCCCCACTCCCCTACCCCGGGGGAAATGTCTTTAAATCCTGCCAAGCCAGGGAATCTCTCTCCACCATCAGCAGGAAAGAAGGAACACAGTTCTGTTCGTGAATGTGTGCTAAGTCAGATTGCCATGCCTATCACAAGTCACTCGCCAGTGAGGTCACCAAGACAGAAAGAAATCTCACCCTTTTTACAGGTCCACCCTTAGAGTCCTTTACACAGCACATCCTCAACCAGAACATAAGTTCTGGAGACCTCAAGAAAGAGCCTCCTTTCCTTTTTTTTTAAGATTTTTATTTATTTTTTAGAGTGGGGAAGGGAGGGAGAGAAA
This sequence comes from Sturnira hondurensis, assembly GCF_014824575.4. Taxonomy (NCBI): domain Eukaryota; kingdom Metazoa; phylum Chordata; class Mammalia; order Chiroptera; family Phyllostomidae; genus Sturnira; species Sturnira hondurensis. The sequence goes on along the minus strand of NW_028091068.1, from coordinate 66,358 downwards.
CATCAATATGTGGTTGCCTCTCACACGCCCCCTACTGGGGACCTCGTCCACAACCCAGGCATGTGCCCTGACTGGGAATCAAACCTGCAACCCTTTGGTTCTCAGGCCAGTGCTCAATCCATTGAGTCACACCAACCAGGGCTGGATCAGCAATCTCGAACCTGAATCTCCAAAGAACTGGGTGGGGGCTCGGGTGCCCAGGTGGAGAGGAACAACAGCGATGAGAGGGAAGTTCACTGGGCTTCTGAAAAGAGTAGAGACTCCCAAATCTGAGGGAGGAGGGGCGGCGGGCCTGGGACTCCTGGGTCCTGACACTCTCCCTCCTGCAGGAGCGCCTGGACCATGCTGCTGAGCGCTTACTGGCACGGCCTGCACCCTGGCTACTACCTGAGCTTCCTGACTATCCCGCTGTGCCTGGCAGCCGAGGGCCGGCTGGAGTCGGCATTGCGGTGGCGGCTGGGCCCAGGAGGCCAGCAGGCCTGGGACTGGGTGCACTGGTTCCTGAAGATGCGGGCCTATGACTACATGTGCATGGGCTTCGCGCTGCTCTCCATGGGCGACACCCTCCGCTACTGGGCCTCCATCTACTTCTGCATCCACGTCCTGGCCCTGGCGGCCCTGGGCCTTGGGCTGGCTTTGGGTGGGGGCAGCCCCAGCAGGCGGAAGACAGCGTCCCAGGCCACCAGCCTTGCCCCGGAAAAGCTCCGGGAGGAGTAAGCTGCCAACACACCCTCTGCCAGTCGGGCCAGTTGTCAAGCTTCTGCCTGGGGATTCTGTGAACCAGGCTGCGGCCTGCTTTCCCCAAAAAGGCCCTCGGTGTGGCTCAGGGCCTGGGGCCTGGGGAGGATGCCCATCTCCACTCAGTACCTGCCTCTCGCAGGTACTGAGCCACGGTGCTCCCTGGTTCCCTGCCCGCTGCACTGCCGGCTCCAGAAAGTGCTTCCCTCCTGCAAAATCCAGATGCTGTCTAGATGAGACTCGCTCTGTCCTTGCCAAGCTTCAGGTTTTCAGAGAGCCGAACTCTGGACTCCCCCAAACAGCAGGCAGACAGGCAAAGTCCTCTTCTCTGCACCACAGTCGGGGGAGGAGCTCCAGAGTATGAGGAACCTCTTTCTTGTGGCCTTTGTCCCACTTTTATGTCATCACACCGTGTGTCAGGCCTGGAAGGGGACATAACCTCCCATTTCACAAAGGGGAAACTGAGGCACAGGTGAGCCGGCCTGGAGACTATGATTCCTGCAGCTGCCACCTGAGGGTCCCAGTGCTCCTGTGACCTAAGATGGCATCCGACTGTGCCGCTCTGTCCCAATAAAGTGTTGCACACAGGTCGTGTATGTGGAAGTGTCTGGCTGGTGGGCCGACATGGGGGGACTCGGGCCACCAAATCCACTGTCCTGTGTCCCGCCCAGTTCCCAGGATCCACACTGGCAACCTGTGGACTTCAGTTCCCAGGAGACCTTTGGGAGCAGCCGCCCTGAAAGGTTATGGGAAGTGCATGCAATTTTCCCTGGGCCACCTGGTGCCCAGGTAGGACCTGCCCTAGGCCCCGCCCTTCCCTCAGGCAGTGCCCTCTCAGCTGACGGCCGCTAGAGACAGAAACACAATCGCTCCTGGGGCCATGGAAGGAACCCCGGAGTGGGAACCTGAGACCTGGGGCTCCTCGGGAGGGTGGCCGGCAACTTGGAAGGCCAGGGCAGGTAGGGAGCAGGTGGAATCCCTCGGGCTGGCAGAAGTCCTGGGGGGGGGGGGTCAAGAAGGGAGGCCTGGTGACGCCTGGGTCCGGAAGGCAGAAGGGGGAGGGGTTTTGATTCCTGGGTTTCTGGGGGAGAAAAGAACTGGAGGTCGGGAATCCAGGGCCCTGGGGAGGAGAAGGCTAGGGGCTGGGACTCAAGGTGTCTGAAGAGGGAGAGGAGCACGACCCCAAACTCCTGTATAAAAGGTAAAGGCAGCTGAAGAATAGATTCCGGGGTGGGAGGGGCCAGGAGGGTGCATATTGTGTCTTAAGGAGGAGGGGCTGAGGGGCTGAGGGTCTGGGCCTCAGGGTCTGAAGGAGGAGGGGCTGGGGGCCTGGACCCCTGGGTCTGAGGGAGGAGGGGCTGGGGGCCTGGACCCCTGGGTCTGAGGGAGGAGGGGCTGGGGGCCTGGACCCCTGGGTCTGAGGGAGGAGGGGCTGGGGCCTGGACCCCTGGGTCTGAGGGAGGAGGGGCTGGGGCCTGGACCCCTGGGTCTGAGGGAGGAGGGGCTGGGGGCCTGGACACCTGGGTCTAAGGAGGGGATGGGGGCCTGGACTCTGGGGGCTGGGAGCCTGGATTCCTGGGTCTGAGGGAGGAGGGGCTGGGGCCTGGTCTCCTGGGTCCTCCTAGACCCCTGCCCTTCTATCCAGGCCCGTCGCTGTCCTCGGTGCTGAATGAGCTCCCCAGCGCTGCTACCCTTCGGTACCGAGGCCCTGGGGTGCTGCCCTGGGGGGCACTGGAAGAAGATGAGGATGGAGAGAGGAGCATCCAGGCCTTCGCAGAAGCCGCCCAGAAGGAGCTGCCAGAACCCGTCCCCTCCCGGGAACTGCCCTGGCCTATGCAGGCCAGACGGGCACACAAGTGAGCCCCACCTGCCACTTGGGCCATCTGTCCCGGCCTCTCTCCAAGCTGCTCCTCTGGGTTTTCTCAGGGAAGAAATGCTGCCCATCTGTGTCTCTGCCTCCCTGACTCTATGGAACCCCCCGTTTCTGGGGCTCTGGACTCCCTTCTTCCTCCAGCAGGTTCCCGTCTCCACTGGTCTTCCTCCAAGCCTCTGCCCACCTCTTACTATTTCTGTGTCTGAAGTCTGTATTAGTTTTCCCTCTCTGCTCTGTGTCCTCCTCCAAGGCTGTCCCTTTCTACTCCTTTCTTTGCTCTCCCCATCTCTGGACTTTACAGGGCCAGGGCAGGACGTAAAAACGCTGGGCCTCTCTCTAATTGTCAGGACAACAAGAGGAAAAACCTTGGAAACAGGCGTGAGGCCCTCACAAGAACGGGGCTCGTGTGGCTGCTCAGGTGGCCCTTGAAACAGACCCTTGTTGCTTTCCCTAATTCCGACACCAGTTCCGCTGTGTGTGTGTGAGGGGGTTCCCCCGCACAGCCCCAGGCAATTCCCAGGCACCAGCTGGGTGTCCTACAATGCAAGTCACGTCTGACACCGGCTACTTGGAGACAGTGTCAGAGCCCACAGGTTGGGAGCTCGGTTGGGCCCACAAACCTGCACCCACTTCAGACACTACTCCCAAGTCCAGCGTGTCACCCGAGCTCCTTACCAACCCGCTATAGCTCGGAGGTTCCCGCACTCCGTCCTTGGCTTTAGTTTGCCAGAGCGGCTCAGAGAAACCTTACGCACAACATCACACCTTTCCTTTTACTCCATCCTTTTTTTTTTCCGTTGGTTACTTTGATGATGGAAAAGAAAAATGATGGAAAGACTCCAAGAGTTTCCCTACAGTGAGAGGCCGGGTGAACCCCACCTGCCGGGAGAGTGAACATCACAGCCTCCCTTAGGTGCCCTGCGAGCCCCACCCCTGTCGCTCCCCTCCCTCCTGGGTCCGGATCCCTGAAGGGCGGGCTTCCCCTGCGCTGCTGCCTCTGGGACTGTGTGCATAGAAGCCCACAGTCTCGCCGTTCTGCCCGCTGCACCCCTGCTCAGCATCACGCAGTTTCTTTCTACCGCTGTAGCATCCGCGTTAGGAACCTACCACAACGCGCTGTCGGGCTGTTTCTCCATCTGGGCGGTTTCTATTTGCGGCAGCGAGGCCTTTCGTTGTACGTCTCTGACTCTGTTTCCCTCCCAGGCAGGGCCATGCCAGGGATCAAATGGCTCAGGTTTCGAGGTCCAGGGTGGCCAGGTGGGCCCTGATGCTTCGGAGGTCCAAGGAGAAGATGCGAGAAGGCCTGAACTCCTTGCAGCCCTGGGCGTGGACACTGAAGAGGATCGGCGGTGCGGTGGCGCTGGGGCTGGAGTCTCGGGATGGGCCTGGACTCCGGGGTCCGAGGGAGGCGGGGCTGGGGAGCCTGGACTCCGGGGTCCCAGGGAGGAGAAGCTGGGGGCCTGGACTCAGAAAGGACCCGCGGCCTGTCTGCCGCCCCCTGCAGGTCAGTTTGGAGCAGGCACCAAGTCCTACTTCTTGCTGCTGCGCTTCTTGCTGCTTCTCAACGTGCTGGCCTCCGTGTTGAAGGCCTGCATGACGCTGCTGCCCACCTGGCTGGACGGGGCTCCCCCGGGCCCCCCTGACCCTGGCGTTTCCTCGCCCTGCGGCTCCTATAATCCCTACCCCCAGGGCCTGGTTCCCTTCTCCTCCCAGCTCTTCAACCTGCTCTCCGGGAAGGTGAGTGCCTACCCCGTCTCCCCACGTCAGGGAGACCCTCTCTGAGCACCCCCCCGACGCCAAGTCCTGACCGCCCCCCAGCCCCATGGTGACCTCTGCTGCGTCCATCCCTTCCCAGGGTTATTTGGAATGGTCTCCTCTCTTCTACGGGTTCTACCCACCACGCCAGCGCCTGACCATCCCCTACCTGTGCTCCACCTTCCTCATGGGCCTCCTCTCCCTGCTGCTCATCCTGCGCCGGTGAGTGCCACCCCGCACGCGCAGACCCCGGACCCTGGGGCCGCCGTGGTGGTCGGAGCCCGCTCCCCGGGAGTCCTGGGCCTCGCTCCGTGATCCTTTTCTTGATGTTTGAGCTGAAATCCGTGTTTTAAATGCTTCATATGTGCTTAGGGTCAGGGATAACAAAGGAAAATTAGCCCCACCTGTGGCTGGTGGGGTAGGCATGCTATAAACAAGGAAGCAAATTAATTACAGTTTTTCCTGGAAGGGAGAGGTGCCAAATGGCAAACAAATAGCAGTTATTCATTTGCTCATTCACGCATGCAACAACTATTTACAGAGCAGCGGCTGTGTGCTGGGTATTGTTCTAGGCAGTTGGCCAGTCAGACAATGGAACAAGCAAACAAAAAGTCAACAGATCACGTACTCGTGGACCTGACACCTTAGCCAGGAGACGGGTGACAAGCCATAAGTCACAAAAGAGCCAATTATATGGCACATTAGAGGGCAAGGTTGTAGCTTCAGCTCAGGTGGGAGATGAGGGTTGCTCAGACCAGGATGGTAACAAGGAACGAATTTTGGATTTCTTTCTTTTCAAAAACTTTTTAATTTATTGGTTTGAGAGAGACATCAAGTTGTTGTTGCACTCAGTTATGCATTCACCGATTGATTCTTGTATGCATCCTGACTAGGGATCGAACCCAATACCTTGGCACATCAGGACGATGCTCCAACCGACTGAGCTATCTGCCAGGGCTGGATTTCTTTCTTTTTTCTTTTTTTTTTTTTTGACATTGAATTTTTCCAGCTGTTTTGAGATGCAATTGATATTGTAGAAGATGCAATTGGTATTGTAACATTGTAGAAGTTGAAGGTGTACAACTCATTGCTTCGATACACTTGTATACTGAAATAGATGACCTTACAGGGAATTTGATACACTTACATAGGATTCCTCCATCATGTTACATAATTACTCTGTGTGTGTGTGTGTGTGTGTGTGTGGTGAGAACATTTAAGATCTCCTCTCTCAGCAAGTGCTAAGTATGCAATACAGTATTTTTAACTATACCAGCATGCTGTGCTGTAGATCCTTAGGACTTAGTCACCTTCTATCTGCAACTTTGCGCCCTCGGACCAGCATTTCCCCATTTCGCCCATACACCTCTGACCTCTAGTAACAGGTTGCTTCCATGGCTTGGCTATTACAGTTAACGTGGCAATGAACATGGTGCCGCAGGTGTTTCTTGGAGAGAGTGATTTCAGTTCATTTGGATGCCTACCCAGAAGTGGGATCGCTAAACCACACAGTAGGTCTGTCTTTCATTTTTTTAGGAAATTCCATCCTGTCTTCCACAGTGGCTTTTGCAATTTGCAGTCCCCTTGAGAGTGGACAAGGGCTCCCTTTTCCTCACGTCCTCTCCAACACGTATCTCTTGTCTTCTTGATAACCATTCTAATAGGCGGAGGTGATATCTCAATGTGATTTTGATTTGTCTGTCCCTGCTTGGGCACCTTTTCATGTGCCTGTTGGCCAGTTGTATGTTTTGGGGGAAAATGTCTATTTTTACCTTTTTTGCTATTGAGTTGTATGTGTTTTGGATGGTAAGCTCTTACCAGGTAGATGATTTGCAAATGTTTTCTCTCATTCCGCAGGTCGCCTTTGAATGTTGTCAATGGTTTCTTTTGCTGTGTCAAAGCCGTGTCGTTTAGTCCCACTTATTACTTTTTGTTTTTGTGGCCTATGCTGTTGGGTGTCATATTCATAAAATCGTCACCAAGACCAATGTGAGGGAGCCTATTCTCCTATGTTTTCCTCGAGTTTTCCTCTAGTTTTCCAGTTTCAGGTCTTATGTTTAAGTATGTGTAATCCATTTACAGTTAATTTTGGTGAGTGGAGTAAAATAGGGGTTTAAGTTCATTCTTTTGCGCATGGTTATCCAGTTTTTCCACCACCATTTGTTGAAGAAACTATTCTTTCCCCATTGGGTATGTAGGCAAATATCAGCTGACTGTATTAAAAAAAAATCACGAACTGGCTGGTGTGGCTCAGTGGACTGAGCACTGGCCTGGGAACCAAAGGGTCACCAGTTCGATTCCCAGTCAGGGCACATGCCTGGGTTGTGGGGTCAGGTGCCCGGTGGGGTGGGGGCATGCAAGAGGCAACCACACACTGATGTTTCTCTCCCTCTCTTTCTCCCTCCCTTCCCTTCTTTCTGAAAATAAATAAATAAGATCTTTTAAAAAAAGAAATTGAACATGACCAGCCAGTGGAAGCCTCTTCAAGACCCCTTTAAGCTACCATGTTGCCTCCACAGTCTAGGAGGGGAGATAAACTGTGAGACAAGCTGTTAAATAAACAGCAAATCCACCCCTTCAGCTTGGGAGCGGTACTACATGGAAAACAAATGGAATGGTATGATAGAGGAGAGCCTCTGTCTCTCCCTTGGGTGCCTGATCTCCTCCTGGTCTAGCTCGGAATTTCTCTCTCGGACTGTGTGGTTCAGAGGACTCCTCGACCCTCTCTCCACCAGGTGGCAGCTGGCCAAATGCCCAAGACCTTAGGGTGTATTTTTCCTCGTTGTCGCCCCTGCTCTGGCTAGCCAGCCACATCATGTCTCCTGGGTCTCCCCTCTCCTAGCTCCGTGTCCGGGCTGAAGCAGACGTTGTTGGCCGAGTCTGGGGTCCTGACCAGCTACAGCCACCGGGTGTTCTCTGCCTGGGACTTTGGCCTCTGCGGCACTGTCCACGTGCAGCTGCGACAGCGCCTCATCCGCTATGAGTTGCAGGTGCGCCTAGGGGACGGGGGTCTACAACTGGATAGAGGCTGCGGTGGGCAGAGCTGAGAGAAAGGGCGGGGCCTAGACCGAGGATGGGGCGTCAGGGGAGTTGTTGGGTGGAGCTTCCTTCTCGGGAGGCAGGCCTTCGGGAATGCAAGTGTGGAGGGGCCTGGGGGGAGGCTGAAAGTCAAAGTCATGCTTCAGGTTGAAGGAAAAAGCTACCATTAGGAAAGAGGCGGGACCTAAAGCTCCTTGGTTCGAAGTTGAGAAGGGTGTGGACAGAAAGGGTTCGATAGAGTGGAATTGGAACTTGTACCAGGAGTGAGCACTGGGTGTGGCCTCGTGGGGGCGTGGCTTGGATGCTGGGCGGGGCCTCGGAGGGGCTGGGCGCGGAGATCTAAACTGTCACTGGGAGGGCCCGGGAGGGGCTGGAACAAGGATTATAAAAGTCCTTCGAAGGGTGTCCCGCCCTGGCTGGTGTGGCTCAGTGAACTGAGTACCGGACCACACACCAAAGGGTCTCCAGTTCCATTCCCAGTCTAGGGGCACGAGAGAGGCAACCACAGCAGGGGAGATGTTTCTTTCTCCTTCCCTTTCTGCTCTTTCTCCTTCTTTCTGCTCCTTCTCCTTCCCTTCCCCCCCTCTCTAAAAATAAACAAATAAATAGATTTAAAAAAAACAAAAGGTGGTGCGGGGGTTGCTACATCACTTGCAGTCGAGCTGGGGCTCCCCGCCACCAGCTGGGCCTGGGGAAATGGCGCCCTAGCGGATGGGTCTCCTGGGCGTAGGTGGAGCTGGAGGAGGCAGAGGTGCGGCGCCGGGCTGCAGTGCGGACTCTGGGCCAGCAAGCCAGGGTGTGGTTGGTGCGGGCGCTGCTCAACCTGCTGGTGGTCGCGCTCCTGGGGGCAGCCTTCTACGGCGTCTACTGGGCTACGAACACCACCGTGGAGCTACAGGTGTGGAGGAGCCTGGGGGGAGAGAGTCTGGGGACCCACAAACTACATTGCTGGGGTGGGGGTGGGGGTGGGGGTGGGGTGGGGGGGCTGACTTCTGTGATTCCTGGGCTGTGAGAGAGGAGGGATGGCGGGGTTATATTTGGCACTCAGATTTTAGGGTGCTGAAGGAAGCGGCTGGGGGACCACCTTTCAGCCTGCCTCCGCCAGGACCCCAGAGCCTCTTCCCTTGCCCACCTCCCCTCCCAGGAGGGGTCCCTTAGCCAGCAGATGCCGCTGCTAAAGCTCGGGGTGGATTACCTTCCGTCCATCTTCATCTCCGGGGTCAACTTCGTGCTGCCGCCAGTGTTCAAGCTCATTGCCCCTCTGGAGGGCTACACCAGGAGCCGCCAGATCATTTTAATCCTGCTCAGGTTGCAGCCTTGGGGGGTGGGCGGGGGGGTGGTGGTGATCGTGCAGGGCGTGTTTCGACACGGGAATCCCCGACGATATGGAGTCCGGCAAAATTTGGATTCAATCCTGGTCCTCTGTCGCTGAGCCTCGGTCTCCTCATCTGTGGATTGGGGAGATCTGTGACCAAGATCTGCCTGCACAGGAGGGGCCTGGCACTCAGTCCAGGCTGACCCCCTTTTTCTCTCTTGCTAGGACCGTGTTTCTCCGCCTGGCCTCTCTGCTGGTCCTGCTCTTGTCGCTCTGGAGTCAGATCACTTGCGGGGGCAATGCAGAGGCTCCAGCATGCGAGACCTGTGGCTACAATTACAAAGAACTCCCGGTGAGGAGGACATGGGCCCGGGACAACCGGGTCCTCCATCAGACGCCTGGTTTGGGAGGAAGGAGGAGGTAGGGCTAGAAGACTCCCTAGAAAGTATCTCACACGCTTGTGATTCGGAGACTCGGATGCTGGGGCCTCTGGGTGCCCGAGTCCTGAGGTCATCCTTACCCCTTTCTCCCTTCCCCAGTGCTGGGAGACTCGGCTGGGGCAAGAGATGTACAAACTCCTGATTTTTGACCTGCTGACTGGCGTGGCCGTGGCACTGCTCATCCAGTTCCCTCGGAAGTGAGAGCCCCGCCCTTCACGGTGGCCCCGCCCTCTTGAATAGGCCCCGCCCCACCGCCCAGTTCTCTCCCATTTTGCCTTTCAAGTGCTGCCTCTATTCCGTTTCTTTGCCCCTTCCACGTGTTAGATGACTTCTGCGGGCCCCGCCCAGGACACACCCCCAGGATGATTGACAGTTACGCCCCCCCTCAGATAGGCTCACTTTTGATTGGTAGGCAGGACGGTGGAGGCGGGGAAACCCCTGGCCGGCCCAGGAGTGACTCTGCCCGACCCCGCCCTTCAGGCTGCTCTGTGGTCACTGTCCCGGGGTGCTGGGTCGTGTGGCGACCCAGGAATTCGAGGTGCCCAATGAGGTGCTGGGGCTCATCTACACGCAGACAGTGACCTGGGTGGGGAGCTTTTTCTGCCCTCTACTGCCTCTGCTCAACACAGCCAAACTCCTGCTGCTCTTCTACTTGAAAAAGGTGAGGGGTGGAGGAATTGGGGTCGGTGGGAGGAAGGGACTGGGGGATGTGACTGGGTCCTGAAGGACTGACTCCTGGATGTAGGAGAAGGAGGGGCCTAGGGCATCTCAACTTTCAAGTCTGAGGGAAGAAGGGACCTGACTCTGGGGGACTCCTGGATCCTGAGTGAGGAGGGGCCGGGGCAGGGATTCCTGGACACGGAAACAGACTAGGGTTCAGACGCTCGTGTCTCAGATTCCCTTCTTCCCCTGCCAGGTCGTCCTCTTCTCCACCTGCTCCCCAGCCTCCCGCACCTTTCGGGCCTCCATGGCGAATTTCTTTTTTCCCTTGGTCCTTCTCCTGGGTCTGGCCATCTCTGCCGTTCCTGTGCTTTACAGCATCTTCCTGTAAGTGTGAGAGGCGTCTGCCTTTCCGCGCCTCACTGTGCCCTCATCCAGGATCCTGATTCTTGGCCATTCCTGAGCTCTGCCCGTCTCTGACTTCAGGATCCCACCTTCTAAGATGTGTGGTCCATTCCGGGGACAGTTGTCCATCTGGGCCCAGATTCCTGAGTCTATTTCCAGGCTCCCTCAGGGCACCCAGAACTTCTTCTTCTTTTTGGGGAGCCAAGCTTTTGCTGTGCCCCTTCTGCTGATCTCCAGGTGAGGAGGCCCAGACGGTTGGGCTTTAGTTTGAATGTATGTGATCTGGGGGCTCCACTGCCTGCGTCTGAGAGAGGAGGGGGGCCGAGGCCTAAACTCCTGGATCTGAAGAAAGGAGGGGGCTTTGGGGGGCTTTGGGCCTCGATTGCTGGGTCTGAAGGAGGGAGGGTGGTCCAGACCCCTGGTTTCTAAAACCCATACATTGAATATATTCTTTCTTTAAAAGTTTTCATATTTATTTATCTTTAGAGGGGAAGGGAAGGAGAGAAATATCAATGTATGGTTGCCTCTCATGAGTCCCCTGCTGGGAACTGGCCTGCAACCCAGGCATGTGCCCTGACTGGGAATCGAACCGCGATCATGTGGTTCGCAGGCCCGCGCTCAATCCACTGAGCTACACCAGCCAGGGCTACATTGAATATATTCTAAGAGCCTTCCTGCACCCTCTAGCATCCTGATGGTGTACACCCTGGCCCTGGCTAACTCATATGGACGCCTCATCTCTGAGCTCAAAAAGCAGATAGAGACGGTGAGCCAGGCCGAGTCCCTGGGAAGGAGTCTTGGGGAATATGGAAAAGGACACAGGAGAGAGAAGGTCTGTTTCACCTCCATGCCTCTCTACCCTTTACCTCAGGAGGCGCAGAACAAAGTCTTCCTGGCACAACGTGCTGTGGCGCTGAGCTCGGGCAACGGAGCTCTTTGACTTTCCTTGCCTGTCCTAGGGTGACGTCCCACTTTCAGACCCAGATCTGCTGCAAACCCTTTGTAAGCCTCGGCCACGTCATCTGTGAAATGGGAGAACTGGAGAAGATTACACCTTCTTCCAGCCCTGGGATTTCGAAATTTTCAGGGCCGTGGACACCCTGACTGTTCAGTGAATCTCATTCTTGAATCAATAAATACAGCAGAGTCAGCTGAGCTCTCTTTGAAACTTGCGGGCTTCAGCGGGGCACAAGTCAATCAAATATATTGGTCAAGAGATGAAATCACGGGCGTGCTAGCCAATCGTAGGCCCCGTCGTATAAACGTCGGAAGTGAGTGCAGTTGTAATTGGCTCAGATCGCGGATGCCGTCGCTAGGTGACACCACGCCGATTCGTGGTGTTGGGAGGTGGGGGTGTATCAATTAACCCATGACCAATCCGTGGCCGAGACAGGAGTAACGAGGCGGGGCATCCTCTTGCCAATCGGAAGTGCTAGAAGGCGGGTCTGCCAGTCTGTGGACATCAGCGGCGCCATGAATATCTTACCGAAGAAGAGCTGGCACGTCCGGAACAAGGACAATGTCGCCCGTGTGCGGCGTGACGAGGCTCAGGCCCGGGAGGAGGAGAAAGAGCGTGAGCGGAGGGTACTGCTCGCTCAGCAAGAGGTACACACCGAGAGCAGCCCGGCGGGGCTCCTGGGCCTGGCGCGCAGGCGCCCGGGGAGGGACCGGAAGTGGGGACGCTGTGGAGGTGCGGTGAGCTGGGCACCTATGGAACTGGAAGCGGGTCTCCGCGGAACCTTCCTCCCCCGTTTTTCTCGCTAATGTTCTTTGTAAGGCCACAGCGGTGCCTGGCACAGAGTCGGGGCTTATGAATAAAGGAATCCCTGGGTAGTTTAACGAAACTTGGACCACGTTTTAGTTTGAGTGTATTTGTTGAGCGCCTACTGGATGCTCGCCCTGCGCAAAACGCTTGACTTGCGGCATCCCTCCAGCACCGTCCGCAGCTAGAAAGGCGCTGTCAGTCAATCGCATGGTGCAGAGGAGAGATGGCTAAAGAGAGGACGCCACAGCGGAAAGGGACAAGCCAGTGCCGCTCCATGGAGCAAACTCTTTGCACTGACCCTTCCACACAAACACCTGAGGCTCTGTTTATAGCTCCTTCACCTGGTTTGCACCTGTCAGTCCTTTAGCTAATCTGGCCCTCAGCACTGGCTCGGAGTTAGTCTGGGCTTTTTAAATTCGGTTTCAGCAGAGAATAAAAATCGACTGGGATACTGACTTGGAGCCCTGCCTGGAAGTCAGATCTCCCGTCCTAATACAGGTTTTGGCTGCCTTCATATTCATAGTTGTCTTTATTGCGTAACCGAGACTGGGGAACCCCCATGGTGTTCCGTTCCAGAGGCATCCTACACACCCAGGCAGTGCCCCATTCTCCCACCCTCTCCCCAGGATGGAGCAGGTGTCTCTTCTGGGCCCCCAGCACCGTGCACTGCGATTCCCTGTGGCCAGCACCAGGCTCATCGTTCCTCGGATCACATGTAGGTTCTGAATGTTCCGCCTATAACTCTACTGCCCCGCCCCCCACCCCCCACCAGGCCCGCACAGAATTCCTACGGAATAAAGCCAGGCATCGGAACTCGCTACCTGAACCTGAAGTAGCAGACCCAGGAGCCCCAAGTTCTGGCCCTGTGGACCTGTTTCGGGAGCAGCTGGAGGAAGGGAAAGGGGTGACCAGAAGCAACAAAGAGTATGAAGAGGAAAAGCGGCAGGAGAAAGTAAGCTGGCCTGTCTACTTCATCAGTTACAGATAGAGGGGACACTCTGTCCCCAGTGTGACTAGCAGGAGCACAGGGAACAGGTGGGGATTAAGTGACGTAAGAGACTGAGAACAGAACCAAACAGCACTCAAGAAGTGCTGGTTATAGCCATCCAGGCCCACAGGGGCTTGGAAGGGGAAGCTGGAGTTTCCCAGTTCTGAGGCTGCAGGTATAAATCCCTCAGGTCTTCAACCTGATGTCAGGACCTAGGGAAGGGATTTGGGGAGGGAAGGAGCTTTGTTAAAATGTAAATCAGATCCTGTCACTCACCAGCCAGCCCTCAGGGATGAACTTGCCCCCTACCCCCACCCCATTACTCTGTCTTGTGTCCCCAAAGGTGCCCTCTTTTGAACCCTAAAGCAGCTCCACCCTGTCCTCCCTTCCCGAGCCTTCTGTTGCAGCCTACCACTGCACCTCAAGTGCAGGAGCCCCACCTATGTTGCTCTCCTGTGTCCCCGGTGGCTGGTAGAGCTGGCTCATGCCAGGTCTCCCACACTTAATGGCCGAGTGGTTCTGCTTTCTCAACCATGGGTGTCCCCATTGTCACATTCAGGACTCCCTGAAGGGAGAAACACTTGACAAGCTTACGGATTTTCTGTACTTCTCCTCAGGAGAGGCAGGAGAAAGCGCTGGGTATCCTGACGTACCTGGGCCAGAGTGCAGCGGAAGCCCAGACTCAGCCCCCTTGGTACCAGCTCCCCCCAAAGCGAGGGGCACCCCCACCTGGCCCAGGACCAGATGTGAAGGTCAAGAACCGCCTGGACCCTCTGCTGGAGATGCAGAAACATTTGGGGAAGAAGAGGAGACACAGTGGTGACCACGGTGGTCACAGCAAAAAGGAAAAGCAGGGGTCAGAGAAACAGCGGCCCAAAGAGTAAGAAGGGAGCCTATGTGGGTGATAGGGTTGGCTGGGCAGAAACAGGGTTCTCAGCAACCCTGGGAGCCTGAGTCCTCTCAAGGGGGAGGGCTCAGCAAGGTCAAGTCTGTTTCCATAGCAACACCATTTAGCTTTCCACTTACTCTCAAGGATGAGGTTGAGGTTCCTAGAGGCTGCTCATGTGGAAAGGTGCCACTGCTCTGATGGTTAGTGGGACGTGTGTGTTTAAGATTTGTTTTCATCTTCATTTGTTTTATAATATGCTGAATGTTAACATAAAATCTATGGGCATAAAAGCTGGGGTCCTTGAGTTTTAAGACCCAAATTTGAGAACCATGGGGTTAGAGTACAACAGGCCTGTGTCACCAGGACGGCAGACCCTGAACCTAACCGGCCTCCTCCTACAGAAGAGGAGGCCCAAAGAGACCCAGCATGTGCTTAGCGTCACACAGCTGCTTGACAGCAGGCTTTCTTGATCTGAAGAGGCACCCGACTGGTGAGATGAGAGGACAGACCCCACAGAAGGGGAGGCCCACATCCTTGCCCCTGGTGTGAGGCCAACTTCCTAGTCCCAGAGGCTTCATGTGCCACGTCAGATGCAGGCAGTGGCTACAGATGGCAGCTACCTCTTGGAGGCTGGGGACTCTCACGGTTACCAGCTTTCTAACCCAACTCTTCATCCTGCAGATCCCTGTCCCTGGACCAGCTTCGAGCTGAACGTCTCCGCCGGGAAGCAGCCGAGCGGGCACGGGCAGAGGCTCTGATGGCCCGTGTCCAAGGCAGGGCACCCCAGGAGCAGCCAGAAGAGGAGGCAGATGATCGGCGGAGGCGGTACAACTCCCAGTTCAACCCCCAGCTGGCTCGGCAACCTCGCTGACAGGACCCCCCTCTGGCTCACTGACTCTTGAGGGGTACAGGAGAGGCTGCTGCTGCCAGCCATCATATAAAACTATTTATTCATAAATATTTTCCAAAATGAAAATAGGTTTACCAAAAAATGTCCCTCACTGGGGAGGGGAGGAGGGGGCAGCCCTCACCCCCAGGCCAGGGCTGAGAGGAAGAGAACCTCCAGGTCCCCTTCTTGCTTCCTGGGGGAGGGGGCTGCCCCATAGCCTGGGGCCCCCCCATCTTCCAGGGCAGGGCCCTCACCTGGGCAGGGCATCAGCATGCGGAGGAGAGAGGGAGAATGGAGGGAGGGGCTGGTGTCACTGGAGGTCCCGGTCCTCCAGGTATCGGTACTCAAAGGTGAAGCCTTCCTTCTTCCGCTGGCCCCACTTCTCGTAGTCAAAGTAGATGTAGGTGCCCTGGCCAGGGAAGAAGTCAGTCAGTGAGTGGACAAGGAGGTAGGCCAAACCGACACAGGGCACCGTTCTTAGGGCCATCGATGTGCCAAGCACCAAGCCCTGTCTCACTCCACCCTGGCCACTCTCTCTCTCAGATAGGAAAGATGATCACACCCGCTTTCGAGGTCACGGAGGGAGGCACAGTAGTCACATGCCAGAGCTGGGCCTTGGCCTGGGCACGTTTGCGAAGTCTCTTGCTGTAGCTTTGAGCAGGCGATGCGTGTCCTAGCACTGCACCTTTGCAAACCCCTTGAGGCCATCACCCTGCCTAGAGATGCAACAGGCCATCTACGGGACAGGCAGTTTCTCTGGGTGACCGGGGTGATGTGGGACTTTCTGAAGGAGTGATGCCTGGAAATACACTAACTTGGCTGATTGCTTTGGACCCAACCAGGAGGGGACAGGAAGTCTGTAGTGTTTCAGAGAAGGCACAGTGGGAGTGGGGCTTGGTTCTGAAGGGCTGAGATGCTTCAAAGAACCTGTAAAAACTGAGGGGAGGGGACTGAGTGCTCTGATGACAAAGACCTATTCAGTACTTGTATCACACAAGTGTTCGGTGGAAAAAGCACTAGAGCCAACTGTAAGCACGCAAACAAATACAACACACCTGTGCCGCTGCTGTGGGCACCATCAGGTATGCACATGTGGTTAACTCATTTAATCCTTGCAACTGCATTAAGATGGGTCCTGTCACCCCGTTTTTACAGATACAGAAAAGGCAACAGAGTCAAGTGACTTGCCAAGGTCACCTAGCTACAGTGGGTTTCCGACCCAGGTGGTCTCCCCGCTTCAGAGTGTTTTTCAAGAAGTTCCAGTCAATTAATTGGAACTAGAGAACATCATTTAAAAAAAACAAAACAGCTTTCCCATTCATATTTGCTAAGTGCTGGGGACATGGGGTAAGGGGGGCCAAGGTCTCTGTACAGTGGTCTTAGGGGGGAGACACCCACATCCCACCATGCTGGTAGAGGCGCCCCCAAGGAAGGGGCGTTTAGGGTAGGGCCTATGGGATGACTAGCAGCTGGCCTACTGAAGAATGACAGGACAGATCCCAGGCTGAGCTGGCTGAAGGTGGTAGTGAAGGGAGGGGGGCCAAGACGGGTGTGAGGGGCCCAGGGTGGGGCCTCACCTGCTCAAACTCATCAGTGATGGTCTTGGGCTCCTCGTGCCTCTGGAACCACATCATGTACTTGGTGTGGAATCTCCACGACTGCTTCTTCAGGGCCTTAGCTGCCAGGTACTGTGCCTTAGTGCCCTGGGAGAGGAAGGACAGAGCAGGGGATCAGGGGCCCCTCACACTGGCAGGAGTGATGGGGACGGGCAGGGCATCAGGGCTGGCCCCAGGCCCCACTACAGACTGAGGATGGGCAGGACTCTCCAACTGGAGCTGGGAAGGGGCAGAGAACGTACCAGTGCTGGTCAGAAGGGAAATGAGACAGGTGGGAAGTGCTTCCAGAGAAGCTTTGAGAAGAGAAACTAATACATAAGGAGTGCCCAGAGGAGGCAGCTTACAAAGCTCCCTCCCCAGGGCAGGAAGAGGACAGAAGTTCTTCGTGCTGCCCTGGGGTGATACAGAGGCTGCGCACGCTGCTAATGAGTAGCTGGCAGGGACAGCTAAACTGGGGACAGGCACTGCAAGTGGGACAACCTAGCCCTCGGCCTCTCTCTCCCTTGTGTTGAATTGGGATAGGGACTGGTTTGGTTTGCAGGGCCCAGGACTGGGGAATGGGGAGGGGTGCGGTCCCGGTGGCCGCAGTGGGGCACCCACCTCACCCCTCCAGCCCGAGGGGGAACGGCAGCGGTGGCGGCGAAGCCGGGGGGCCCGAGGCTGCCCCGGGGGCCCTGCTGTACCTCCAGATAGTAGAAGATGAAGAAGAGCGTCTCGGTGGACAGGCGCTGGTAGAACTCCACGGTGTCCGAGTGCGGGGGTGGCATCTGGTGGTGGTAGGGGGGCGTCGGGCAGGGGTTCCGGGGGAGGTACTGTCTGTAGGGGGTGGGACGCATTAGTGCCAGTGCCTGCTGCCCCTGCCATCTAGAAGGTGTCAGAAGGCCACCCCCTCATCTGGCCTCATAACCCTGCTGCCCTCATGAATCAATAGGAACACCTTGGTCACCTGATCACCCCAGCATTCAACTCCTCAGCCCCCACCTACTGTGAGGAGCCCCAAGTCAGGTGTCCAGCAAACTTTATTTAGGCTCAAGACTGGGGAACCAGATCCCCAGGGCCCCTCACCTGATCCGCTCCGAGTCAGAGGGGTGGGGCATGTGGTGCCAGGCGGCCTCCTCCATCGCCTGCTGGTAAAGCTGCTCCTTGGTGAGGGGCACAGGCCCCAAGGGACACACCCCCAGGGACAGCGGTATGTTCACCTCTGACAGCTGTAGGGGTGGCTGGGCTGAGGCCGGAGGGGCTGCTGTGCTGCTCAGGATGATGTCTGTGGGGACAGGCAGGGCCAGGCCGTTGGGTGAAGCTGGGTGGGGCGCCCTTCTTCCTTGCTGGGCTGCCCCCACTGTGCCCGGACCCTCACCTCGCTCAGTCAGGTGCAGTGTCGGCACAGGGTCCTCGATGGCGGAGCTGAGAGCTGCCCGCTCTGCCATGGACTTCAGGGAGCTCAGGGGCTCAGGGGCCTGGGGGGGGAACAGGTGCTTTAAGCCCCAGGGCAGAGGGCTAGTGCAGGCACTCAGAGGCCCGGGCACCTTCTCCTGCTCTGACAGAGGGCAGCAAAGCCAAGGCTGTTAGTGTGAGACAGTGCTCTCCACGGACCCTTAACTGGGGGAAACTGGACACCGAAGCACCCACCAGCAGGGCACCAAGTCCCCGCATCAATACCAGCGACGCTACACAGGATGACGCACTGCAGAGGACAAATCGCCTGGTGTGTGCACGTGCCACCCCACTTGTCACAACTTGCAGGAGCACACTTCTCTGACCCTCATACCACACCTCACAGGCTGGCCTGTCCTCACTGGCCTAGACCTTCACAGCACCCTCCCTCCATCCTGCTCTCCCTGGGCTCATAGGGACCTCTCTACCAGGTGTGTTTGTCCTTTCTTCACTGGAACCTTCCACAGGCTCCCGCCCCTCAGTCCTTTCCGTTTGGGAACCTCACAGCTGCTGACCCTGCTCCAGGAACGTGAGCCCACATGTACTTCCTGTCCTTTGTTCCTCTCAGAGGTGAGTGCTCACTTTGGGCCCAAAGCTCCCCAGAGCTCTGTGAGGACCACTTAGCCTTCCAGGCAATGTCACGTATGACGGCTGCCATGTTTCCCATGAAGGGAAGAACAGAGGGCCATGTGGGCTTGGACCCGGACAGTTGGGGACTCAGGCTGCCCCCATGGAAGTGGGTTTATCTTGCAGGGACTAGGAAGTCAGCTCCACATCTGGCTGATGCCATTTCAGACCCTTGCGTTCAGGACCCCTGCTGTCTACAGCAACACCCCACTATCTGGCCCAGCAGCCCCTCCTGCAGAGCGGATGCCCTTTCATCCTCTGTGCTGAGCCCCACCCACCCTTCTAAAGACCCCTCTGACATCAGCCCACACAGAGCTGCAGCACAGAGACACCTGCTTCTCCCTCCACCAGCCTTTCTTGCCACTGTGACCCCACCAGCCCTGTCCTGCTTCAGCTTAGACACATGCCCCGCCAAGAGGCCTTGCATGGCTGTCTCCACAGGTTCAGTCAGATGCACCAAGTGGGTCCACAGCACCCTCAGCCCTGCTGGGACAGTCCCTGTCTGGCGGGCTCTGCTCTGTACACAGAAGGCAGAAACTGGGCGCATTCACTTAGCACAAACCAGAGCAGATTCCGACAAGCGTTTTCTCAACTTAGATGATTTCTTCGAGGGAACAGGAGGGCAGTAAGCCGGGAGGCAGGAAAAGAGCAGAGAGAGAACAGTGATGGAGTGCCAAGGGTAGAGGTGGGGGCGGGCAGTGAAGGTGTGGGGCAAAGCTGACGGGGGCAGAACACACAGGCTCTGCACGCACCTTGATCTCTGGGGCGGCACTGAACTGTGGGGGTCCATTGAGCAGGGTGCCAGCTGCCTTGGCATCACTGAAGCTGGGTGTCGGGGAGCTGGGAGGGTTCACAGGAAGTGGCACCAGGAGGCTGGGTCCCCCAGCGTTGTTCCCTGAGCCTGGGGCCACGCCCCCAGTGCCTGCGGGGGCAGCTGCACTGGGTTCCTTCCTGTAAAGGGGACAAGGGCAAGGGACTCAGAGCAGCATCTCCAACAGGGAGATGGACAGGGAGGATGATAAGGGGCAGTCAAAATAGGGGGAAAGCTAGCAAGCAGGACCCACAAAAAGCAGGCTGAGAGACACAGGTGGGTGGGGAGGGCTCTTTGGGCAAAAGAAGAGCTACAAGGTGGCAATGAGGACTCAGGACGCTCTGAGCAGACCATGTGGCTGGAATTCACTGGGAAACAAGACTGGCCTTCTGGGACGGTCCACAGAAGAGGGTATGGGAACTGGTGTTCCAACCACAAAGCAGGATGCCTCAGGCACATGCCCACCTTGGAAGCCCACCCAGACCCCTGGGAGCAGGCCTTCCTTAGGTCCCGACTAGGAGGGTAAGCTCTCTTGTGGAGTGTTGTTCTGGGCATCAGGGACCCAATGAAATGGCCTGACCTGAGATGTGGAGGGTGGCTAGGGGTGGGAAGGAGGATTTTGGGGTCTTTTGCTTTGGAAAGCTGTCCCAAAACCCCTCACGGAGTCGGGTGGCCCTGGTGTAGGGAACAGAAAATGGGGGTGGGGGCCAACGAGAGCTCCTCTGGAAAAATGGAAAAGAGTGCCCAAGGGGCCATGTGGGGCTCTGAGAACACTGCCCATCAGATGTGGAATGCTTCAGAACATTTTAAAGGGTGAGGCTGGGGGACAGAGCTCATGGGGGAGTCCCAGTGGGCAAGGGCAGGGCCTGTGTCCATACAGCTGGCAACAGTGGGGGTGCCCTGTGCCTGTTTGTGCCAGACACTGCCTGTCCCCAACCCGACCAGAGGCTGAACACTCACGAGGTACTGGAGGGTGGGTTGTGGGGGCCAGATGAGGGGCCCAAAGCCTGGCTGCTGGCGTTGCTGCCCCCACTGCTGCTGAGAGCCACCTCTGCCGGGCTGTCTGCCACAACTGAGCTGTAACCTGGGGCAAGAAAAGGGGATGAAAAGGGACCCCAAGCAGTAACCACAGGACCCCTTCCCCCATGAGCCCCACTTACTGGTGGCACCATTCTGCTTGCCAGTGCCTGCACCTCCACTGCTGTTACTGCTGCTGCTGCCTCCACTGCCTGCCCCACCGGGCTGGACGCTGGGGGGACGAGGCTGGGAGGCACTGGGCCCACTAGAGGTCGGTGGGGCCACAGCCTGAGCGTACGGGGCAGGAGTGCCCGAGTTGTGGCTGGGAGCTGGGCTGGCCTTGGGGCCCAGGGCACTGGAGGGTGCTGCCGGGGTGGGGGCCCCATTGTTGCCAGGGGCGGTGCTCAGGGCAGAGGCAGCAGACGAGGGGCCAGACGGGTAGCTGGGTAGCACAGCTGGGGACTGAGGGTGCTGGCTGCTGTGGATGGGCTTGGAGCCATTTTTGGCAGGAGACTGCGGGTGGGAGAAAGAAAAGGGTCAGGCCCTGGGGGGCTTGCTGGTCTGCCGAGCCTTCCACACACCCTTCCTGGGGACCCAGGTGACCTCCTCTCATGGCTTCAAGTGCCACCTTCTCGCTTAAAACACCCAGGCATTTCCAGTCCAAACCAGCGTTCCACGTCCCGCCCGTACATCTCCCTAGAGTGTCCCCCAGCCACAGGGATCTGACACACACAGCTGGGGTGGCAGTGGGAGAACCCCTCTCATGGTGACAGGGGCATAGTGGGAAATACCTAAATAGCCTCAGTACAAGATCAAAGGAAACCAGCCAAGAGTCCAAGAGGAGAAGGAAAAAAGGCAGAACACCCAACAGTAATTCTGAATGTCGCCGGAAGGGTCAGTAAAGCCCTATGAAGGGTGTTACTGACCAATGGGCCCAGAAAGCAGACAGTCCTGTGCCCACAGCTCCCCGGCAGCCAGAACAGTCAGAAAGCTGCTCTTGGGCATCTTATTCCACCCTCCCAACACCCCGTGGGCACCTCGTGCTCACCACACACCAAGCAGGATGTGTGGCCAATTCCTTCCTGGCCCCTCACCTGCTCACCCAGGCCCCACGCTAGCTCCCCACCACCTGCCTCAGGAGCCCTGGCGCCAGCTCTCCCATCAGCCCACAGTGGGGCTTCAGGCCTGCTCCACTCCTGCCTAAAGACACCACCTTGAGCTTTGTTTCCTAGGATGTGCTCCTGTCCTGGGAGGTGCTAACAACTCATGGGGCTCACTAGGGGAGAAAAGAAATTTTGAGATGCGCTACCCCTCTAGAAAACATCACAGCACAGCCAAGGCCTAGAGCCTCCCAAAGAAAAGAAACCTGTTTGACTGTTGACCCACCAAGCCTCAGGCTGGCAGGGCCCTTTCAGAGCAGGCGCACAGGGTCCCGGCCCTCAGCTGACCATCCCAGGCCCTTACCGCCAGGCCCCGCACACCTGGCGAGACTGCTTTCACGACACTTCTGGCTTTCACTCATGACCTGCCATGCTACCTGCCACCACCTCGCTCAGGATATGTTCACCTCTTCCTCCAACACCCAGGGCAGCTTCTGACTACCTAGGCCAGTGCAGGGGGCACCCTGGACCACCACTGGGCCACAGCACTTATCTGCCTGCCCCTCAGGCCTCTCTTAGGGTGGCACTATCTTCTGACCCCCTCTCCAAAGCCCTGCACCGTGGCTCTACTCAGGCCTCAGGATGCCTCTGGGAACCAAAAATGAGTGACATGCCCATGGGACCCACCTGGCTAACTTCGCTATCCGTTGAGCGTCCCCTCTTCTTGTCATCTTCAGAGTTTTCCTGAGATGGGAGAGGCACACTCAGCAACCTGTGTGACCTCCAGGGCCCCGACAGACACCAATCTCTGATCCTCCCAGGGGCCTGTACCCAGGTGTGGACCATCCGGCTTCAGCGTATTCCAGTACCTATGACCTCAGTCTCACTGGGGAGTCTCACTGGGGAATTTCATTGGGAACCAAAACCCTGCTCCCCAGGGCCCTTGCCTCTGCGAGCCAGTAGCACCCGCAAGCATCCAACCCTGACCTTAGCCCAGCCTCCCACCTACACACCCAGCACCCACGTGTGGCCCCGTGCACCCCATCAGGCCCTTAGGGCCCAGGCCCGGGATGCCGAGGTCCTGCTTCCTCAATTACCCTCCTGCAGGCTGATTCTGGGAACCCAGCCTCACCGTGGTGCAGTTGGCCGGGCTCGGCGGGATGGGCGAGCTGGAGGTGGTGGATGTGGGCGTGCTGCTTGACTGGTTGAAGATCTCATCCTCCATGTGACTGTGGCTGGGTGGGGAGGTGGCGACCAGCGCCTGTGCTGTGGGGCAAGGCAGGGCATGCTGAGCTGGCTGGGATGTGCTCCTGCCTGGCCCTCACCGCCCCACGCATGCAGATCACCCTGGGCCTCACGAATGTCCTCGAGGTCCAGGTCGTCATAGAGAAACTCATTCTCCTCGAAGTCGGGGTCCTGGGAGGAGTCGACATAGTACTCGACGTCATCCTTGATCTTGCGGATGGCATCCACCAGGATGGAGTCGTTGTCCAGCATGCGCAGGATGGTCTCCAGCATGCGCACATGGTAGCGGTGTTTCTCGATGTGCCGCTTCAGGCCCTCAATCCGGTCCTGCTTCTGCTGGCGAGCCCAGGGCCAGGCTCAGGGGCTGCAGGGCGCCGCCCGACCCTCCTGCCCCACAGAACCCATCCTCAGTCCCCGACCCCTGTGGAGACCAGAGGCTCCACTCGGGCCCCTCCCAGTGCGGGAAGTGTGGAACCTACCCACCCTGAACCCTCAGGGATCCCACCACTGCCCTCAGACACCCCTGCAAACCTTGAAAGGACCTGGAGATCCCTGTGCCTCCCAACAACTTGTGGCCCCTGTGTGTGTCTCATCTGACAGCCCAGACCTCCCACCTCTGCTGAGCCTCCGCCAGCTCTGACCACCTTCTGGGACACAGAAACAGCATCCCCCGTCTGGCTCTGACCTCCACTCTAAGGAGCTTGCAGTTTACCATCCTTATAACCCTTGTCTTCACCATGGCCCCCCACCCCAGCTGCACGGCCCTAAGGAGCCCAGATTCTGAACCTGGCTCCTCGGCCCTTCAGGTACCTACTCTTCCCAAGGCCCCACTTTAACATCCAAATGTGATTACCTTAGTCCCAGGTCTAACCCCCTCTCTGCACGGGCCTACTTATTATACAGCCATGTGTCATCGAACTCTAAGGATACATTAGAAATGCACCACCAGGTAATTCTGTTGTGTGAACATCTTACAAAGACCTGGACAGTCTAGGCTGCTATACACCCAGGCTGTCTGGTGCAGCCTAGTGCTCCTGAGCTCCCAGCCTGTATAGCATGTTGCCATACTGAGTACTATAGGCGCTGAGAACACCATGTAAGTATTTGTGTTACCTAAACACACCTAAACAGAAAAGGCACGGGAAAAACAGTGCGAAGGATCAAGTGTGCACGTGCACACATGGGAGGAGCAGTGGGAGGGCTGAGGATAAAAGTGAGCAGACATCAGGAGTGAAGGAAGAGAAGGGAAGGGAAGAGAAAGAGATCAACAGATCCAGAGAGGGAGAGAGAGAGCTGCAGACGAGAAACAATGAAAGGGGAGAAGGGCTCCAATGCTAGGAAGGAGAACAGGGGAGTGCGTGTGTGCACACCAGAGTGTGCACACGTGTGCAGGCACAGGCATGGGGTGGGCTTCTGGGCCCCCCTGCTCCCCAGCCCTGGCAGGCATAGGACAGGGACAGCATCCCAGTTCAGGCAGTAAATTCAACATCATAGATGAGTCCAGCCTTTCCTTCCAACGTCACAAGCAAACCTTTTAAACCCAGGACAACCTCATGGGACCACCGTCACGTACACAGTCCGTCCCTGACTAAAACACTGTTGCTCAGCACGTGCCACCATCTCCCCTCCAACCCCGATTCCCAAACTCCTCAGGCTCAGACGCCCATTTCTGGCACACTGCCCTCTCCCCAGCCATCCCTCCCCTCGCTGGCTTCCTGAGGGACCAGCTCTGCTCCTGCATTTCCTGTGCCAGTGAGTCCATGGTTTGCATCCCTGTGAACTATCAACCTACAGTCCTGGGTTTCTGAAATCTACATCCCCAGCACCTGGCTTTGTCTCAGACTTCACTTCTCCTTGGGCCCAATGAATGGTTTCTTCAACTCTGGCCTTGTCTGTACCCACTGTCATCCCCTCAGGACCGGGGGCCCCCTATGAGGGGGCTATGAGGCCACAGCTTTAGTTGCTAGACCTCCCCACCCTGGGTGTCTATCACGTCTCGCACCTACTCTGTGATCCCTGCACCTTTCCCAAAACTGCTCCTCTCCTTGACAGCCCCATGGTTCACCATGACACCCAGACTGGACCCAAGACTGCTTCGCCTCCTTCCTGCACCAGCCCTAGCCAGCTAAGCTCCTAAACCCACTTCTGGCCTCGACCCCACCAGTTAACCCACCCCTCACCCTGTGGGTGCCCGCCCCACTCACATCCTTGTCACCCTTCTTCTTGCGTGTCTGCACCGACAGGGACTCCACTTCGCTCTCAAACTGGTCCACCTGCATGTTTAGGGTGTCAATCGTGTTCTGAGAGGGAAGGACGGAAAGGCAGGTCAGCTAGCATTCCCTTGGATGCCTGGTTGTCAGGGTCCCGAGGCCACGTCCTCTTTTCTGCCCCGCTCACCGTGAGCCATTGGCCAACCTCCTCCTTCTCCTTCTGGGCGGGGTCCACCTTCTGTGCCAGGCCCAGGCCCTCCTTGCTGTAGGCTTTGGTTTTGGTCTCTCGCTCCACAACTTTGAACCGTTCCATTTGCTGTGGAGAGTGCAGTTGGCAGGAGGCCCCCAGCCCGTCGCCTGTCCCCTTCCCTTGGTGCAGAGACCTGGGAGCCTTCCCACCTCTCAGCCGCCAGACTCTGGGCTCCTACCGTCTCAATGAGCTTGCGGTTTTCTATGAGCTGCCTCTTGTCCTTGATCTCGTTGGATGCTACCCATGTCTTGATCTGGTCCCTCAGCCTCTGCGGGGAAGAGCAAGACACTCAGACTGCCTCAGGTCCTGGGCACTGAGGCCCCCAGTCCTCCTCTCCCCGGGACCCAACAGTCCACGCTCCCCATTCCTGCCACCCTCAGGACACAGGTGTCCAGGCCCCCAGCCCCCTCACTTGAAGCTTCTTAATCTCCTTCTTTAGGTCAGCCTCATACTTTTCTTTCTGGTTCGCGTTGGCTGCATTGTGGAGCTGAGGGGTGGAGAGAATCCACGTCAGTGTGGGACTGGCTGCCCTAGCACCCACGCCGGTCTCTGTGTGCTGGGGACTCTGGGGACACCCCTTCCCAATACTCCTCAGAGCTGCTTCTCTGAGGTCCTCCGTACCTCTTCTCCCTGGTCTATACCCAGAGACCCTGAACCTCTTCCTGGACTCTCCTCCCTGGAGACCCAGATTTTTAGGGCCTAGTCTCCGTACCTTCTGCCAAATATCTTCAAACTGCTCGACGCCCTCGGACACCTTCTTGAGGCAGCGATCAATCTCACCTGGCCAGGAAGGCAGGAAGGCAATGAGCACCTGCCGGGGCAGCAGGCACCCAAAGACAAGATCTGAGGGCACGTGGCCACAGGCTGTATGTACCTTGGAGTTTGCGCTTGTCCGCCATCTTCCCTGCCCTACAGACGCACTCTCTTCATACTCTCTTGGAGACGGACACTGCTGGGAGAGATGAAAAGGATGCACATTTACTCTCTGGCTGGTGCAATCCCAGAAACATGAATGAGGCTGGGAAGAGGGGGTGCATGGTATGGTTGAGGGAAGATGCATCTACTATCTGATGGCAAGGACCTGGCCCAGTTCTCCATGCTGCCTTAATGGCCCAGCACAGGGTCTGGTCCACACCACTACTCTGAAAGTTTATTGAAATAAGGAAATAGATGTACTTTTTGTGTATGTCTGATCCAGGAAATGGAAAATTCTTAGAGAGAGGGGCACCTAGTCCCCAGAATGATACTCAATGAAAGAATTTTTTAGATCAGGAAAAAGCCATGCAGCACAAAGCTGAATGCTAGGGAAGTAGGCAAGAGATTGCAGGCCTCACTTCCTACCGAAGGGTCAGGGACCCAGGTGGCTAGATCCTAACACCTGGAGAGGTTACTCTCAGCTAAGTCAGGGACAAAGAACAGGTGCATCTCACAGAAAAGGGCCTGATACCAGTTATGTGTGAGCTGTAAGGAATAGAGGGGAGGTGGCGCAGACGGAAATGCCGGTAACTGTGATGATCTAAACCCACCCACAACAACAGGGCTGGGTCCCAAGCAGAAGAGAGCCTTAGAACACAAAAAAGTTTATATCAGAGTAAATTCTAAAACCAAAGGAGGCAGCACGCAAAACCCAAACAGGCCAATACCAAGAAGGGTCGGAGGTCTGGGGGCAGAGGGCATGACCAAAGAGAGGCCAGGAGGCAAGAACTCTTAAGATGATGAGGGTGAAAGCGGACCTCCACTGCGAGGGAGTTATCTGCACACCCGAAGGGGTTACATATCAAAGCATCAGTAATGTAGACTCAGGGAAACATAAACCGTCAGGGCCAGCATTCAGTACTTAGAGAGGGACACCTTCACCTTAAGAGAAGTTACCTGCGACCCAGAAGGGAATGAGGTCCACAGGGAGTCACCAGGAGCTTTGGCCTGGGAGCAGGGGAAGCTACACTTTTGGACTCAACATCAAGACCAGGAGAGCTCAGGAACTCTGGGGGGCAGGGGCACTACTCCAGGAGGACTCCTGCACTGCCAGGATGCCCCTCAGAGAGGGGCCTCTACAGACGGCACAACTGAGATGGGGGAGCTCCCACGGTGCGGGCCCAGGACAGCGTATCCAAGAGCAGGAAGAGCCTTCTGCCCGGGACAGAGTGCCTCGCCCCCAAGGGAAATCCCCACCCACAGGGAAAGAACGTCTCAAAACCAGTCCTGTACAACAGAACTTTCTGCGATGACAGGCGTGTTCTGTGCCTGTGACACCGAACCCCCCCAAAATGTGGCTAGGGCAAAGAATGGAACTTTTCACATCTATGTTCACTAGTTAAACTTAAATCCCATGTGGTTAGCAGCTGCAAGTGAGATGGTGTAGCAGACAGTAGGCTGTGACCCAGTCAGAGGCCCATAGAGATGGGGCAGGTCCCTCAACCTCAGAGAGGCTGTGCTGGCCCCTCCACAGGAACCTACTCTGCATGGGGGTAGGTGGCAGGGGCACCCTAGAGCTCGCACAGCGTTAAATCTCCTGCAACAGGCCAAGCAAAAGAACTGATGACACTCTCAGCCCAGGACCAGCTGATACACCAAAGTGAGGCCCAAGCCCGACCCAAGGAAAAGCCCAGCTCCAAGAAGCCAAAAGTAGCAAGAAAAAGGACCCAGGGGGTAGCTGAACCCAAGGGACTCAACCCAAAAAGCACACGAGGACCTGGACCCCAACAGAGTCGCAGGAATGAGCTCTAACACTTGATGCAGAAAAGCCTCTTACTGTCCTGGGGTGGCACACAAAAGTGTGTGCTCCCTGCCTCCACCCCAGGAGCCCAAAGCAGGGCCAGGGGCTCCCACCCAGGGGGCACTGCACTCTTTGGTGAGGGGATGCCCTAGCCAAGCCCCCACACTGAGGGGTTAGGCTGCCTGGCCCAGGGAAGGAGCTGATCCCCCAGAGACAGGGCAGACTGTGGCAGCAAGAATTCCTGAAGGAGTCAGAAGCAAGGTTCCAGGGGAACAAGAGCCATAGCCCAAGAGCCCTAGCCCTTTGAGGCAAGGGGGAGAGCCTCAAAGTGAGGGGGCACAGCTGAGACCGGGACAGGACACCAAGTGACCTGAGAGGCAGCTCCTCCAGAGGAGGGCAAGCACCACAGGCCCAGGGTACCTGCACCCTAGAGACTGGGCACTACAGTGAGCAGCAGCCTCAGCCACAGAGGAGGCAATACCCCTCCCTCCAAGGGAAACCCCATTGAAAGGGAGCCCCTACCTCAGATCCCCCAGCAAAGGACCAGGGGAAGGAAGCTAAGCTTGAATCTGGAAATGAAGATGCCACCACAGAAGAGCCCCACCACTCAGGGGAGTCGGCCTAGACCCTCCATGGCAGCAGGCCCGCTCCCAGGCAGCAAGGGGTCTCCTGCAGCACTGAGGAAGCTGGGAACCTTAGCCCAGGAAGCTTAACCAAAAAGTCCTTTGTGCAAGAGGAAGGCACATGCCCACAGTTAGGGAGCCTACACAGAGGGTGGGTGGGTACACAGTGAGCCAGACCCCAGGAGCTAACACTCATGAAACAGAGCCCCCGAAACTTCACCAGGAGTGGTCAGTCACACAAAGGCCTGCTGAGGAGTAGGGGAGAAGGAACAGAAGGCTGAGTCCTGGGGAGCAACACCAAGCGGTCCCTAATCCTGAGGGGGCTCTGGCCCACTGGGAAGTGATTCTCAGGGGCTGCTGACACCGCCACACAAGGTCTGAGTCTCTGAACAGTAGGTGTATTAGGTCCTGGGGATCCCATCTTAGAAAAGGTACACCAGAGGAAGCCTCAGTCCTAGGGAAAGTGGCAACAGGCAGTGGGGTTTCTCCCTCAAGCCACAGGGCACCTTCCACCCCCACAGCGAGAAACCTGTGCCCTGGGAGAGTGAGTGAGCCTTCATCCCCAGCGAGACATGGCAAGAGGGGCAGAAGCCCTAGCCTTGGACACCCACACAGGAGGGGGTTCTTAACCCCACAGTGGGGACAGACACAGAGGGGCCACCACCAAGGTAGGCTGAAGACTTACCCCTGGCGGAGGCAACTCCACAAAAGTTCCTTAACCCCCCAAAAAGGCACAGCCCCAGCACCCAAAGCCTGCACCTCTCGGCACAGGAACCTGGGCCCCAGGGAGCTGTTCTCCCGGGGTTCCGACAAAGTGGGTGTGAACCCCTGGCTCTCCGACCACTGACACCTTAAGGGCTCTCGAGGGCTCTCTAGTGCCAGGGGTGGGGCTTACTCGTCCACAGTGGGGCACTTGACACGAGAACTGAAGGGGGAATCCTTGCCTCCTGCAAAGTCCCAACGTAAGGAGTGATGTGAATGGGGGAGGAGGCCTCAGATCCAGGGAAGTGACAACCTACACGACGAGAGCAGCATAGAAAGACGACAGCCCCTGAACTGAGAGGCAGGTACTAGACCCAGAAAAGGGAGCGCTAGCTCGCCCTGCCCACAACAGGAAATCGTTAACAACACGGAGAAAGCAGGAGCTTAGGAGGTGTCACCAAGACAGGACCAGGCACCAGAGACCAAAGGGAGCTAAACAGCCACACCATACCCACCCCGAGGTGGGAGTGACAGTGTGAGGCAGACGGTCTGGATGCAGCCACAAAGCCGGAGGCAGACACCCAAGACCACAGGGTAAGAGCTGAGGCCAGTCCTGACTCCCCAGCCTCGGGCTTCGGGGCTTTTCACTGGGAGAGGCGCACAAAATACAAACCGGCCGAGTCTCTAACAAGGCTGCAACCGGTGGAGCAGCGTCCTCGATCTCCCTCTCCGGAGAGGTGGCACTCGCGCTGGGCGCGTGCGGCGGGGAGCCCAGGCCCCGGGAGGGGTGACCCCGCCGCGCACAAAGGTCCCTGTCCTCGGGGGCTTGCAGCCCCTCACCCACGTGAAGGCGGCACCCCGCTCAGAAGGGCTTCAGCGAGGAGGCCGGCAGCTGGGCCCCCGGGCGCCCGCATCCACACGGCGAGGAGCCGACGCCGACGCGGAGGGGCGGCACCTCACACCCGGGCTCACACCTCACACCCGCGGGCCATACGCGGACGCCACGCGGGGCCGGAGTCGCGGGCGGACTCCAGGCGACGCCGGGGGGCGCGGAGGAGGGAACGGCGAGAGAGGGAGCGCGCACGGCCGGGGCCAACCTTCCCGGAGCCCGCGTAGCGCCAGGAACCGGAGCGCCCAGCGGGGGCGGGGGAGACGGTGTCGCGACAGGAGGCGGTGTCGCTGGGGCAGGGCCAGCGGGTACGGCGGTCGACGGCGCCGGGGGGAGGAGGGAAGGAGTCCGGCCCAGTCGAGCCTGACGCTCTCACCACAGGAGCTGGCGCCGCCGCTGAGGAGCGTATCGCGATAGGCGGGGGAGGCGAGCGCCCGCCGCCTTTTTCTCGCGCCCCGGGCCCGGGCGCTATCGCGATAGCGGCACGGAGCGGAAGTGGGGTGGGGGAAAGTAGGCCCGGGGTTGTTCTGACGACGGGGTCGGGGCTCAAGGGAGGCCGCGGCGTCTGCCGATGGCTCCGCGGAAGCTGACGGGCCCGGTCCAAGATGGCGGCGGCGAAGGAGGACTCCCCTCCTCTCTTCTCGTCTCTGGCGCCGACCCGCCCCCAAGCTCCGAATATTGCCCTACCATTGCTCCTACTGCATGTCGCTCTTGCCCCTTGGGCGCGTCCTATTGGTCTTTGCCAAGGATGAGGCCGACCCCCTCTTGCCGATTGGGCAGCAGCTCCAAGGCGCGGCGTTCGATTGGCCTCCCGCGCAGACTGCTAGGATTGGCTGAGGTTTTGTTCCCGGCTCCGCCTCCTCCTCCCGCCGCAAGGCACAACACGCCAGCGCGAGGGCCCGTGCGTCAATCAATAGGCCTGTGTCATGCTGATTGGGTATACCCGCCCCTTTCTCCTAAACCAATTGGCAGGGAGGTGGAGCTAGGCTAATTAGGGGAGGGAAGTCGTCCGTCAGGTTTAAAGACATTTTTAATTGGTTGGGAGGGAATATTCTATCCTGAAGCCATTGGTTGATCCTGGAAGTGGGTAGGGAAAGTGAAGGAAGGGAGGCAAAGTGGGAGTTAAAGACCGCGTACTTAATGTGAGACAGGTGCTTTCAAAGCTGAAGTTATCTGCCAATCAAAACACTCCTCGGCCGAGGGGGAGGAGCTTAGCATGAAGCTCCGCCCCTTTCCCACTCGCTGTTCCCGTGTGTCATCATTCAAACCAGTTTGTCCAATAATATAACGAGTGAGCACTACCCACTCTTAAGACGTGTGAAACAGGGCATAGCAGGAAAGTCTTGGAACTGGGTGCATCCTTCTGCGTCCCTGGCCACCGGCCAGGCAGGTTAGACCGTCTTTCAGTAGCACAGTCTTTCTCCAAATGTCTGTGTTTAGCGCGTCTCTGGGCCTCAGTCCTTGATGGAGGCAGCAAAAAATAATGCCCCAAGTCACTGGCACCACGCATAACTGAATTAGTTAGGAAACACGTCGGAGGCACGGAGCTTTTGTCCCGCATCTGAGGGATACGTGGCTATGGGATAGTAACTCTCCTTTGCACCCTCCTTCTTTTGGCGTCATGAGGACGTTGCAGAAGGTACAGATGAGATTAGGCGTATGCCTATTGGTTTGTTCATTGATGGTAATGAAGGGAGCAAGAGAGGGAGGGAAACATAGATGTGAGAAACATTAACTACCCCTCACATACGCCCAAACTGAGAGGATGGGACCCACAACTCAGGCACGTGCCCTGACTGGGAATCCAACCTTCGCTCTGCCGGAGGACGCCCAAACAAGCCACACTGGTCAGGACATGCCTATTGGTTCTTAAGATCTCGGCTCTGTCATCTTCTCTTGGGAGGAAAACATCCCTAACATCCCAAGCTGAGTGCCCCATGTGAGCTCGGATTGCTGTTTGCATGTCTGCCATCACTTTCGTAATTACTCAACTCCTCAGGAAGCACTGAGCAACCCTTTGCTGAATGGATGAAAGAATACAAGGAACAATTGTGGTTAAGACTTGCTAAACACTGGCATTTTTGTGAACCTTGGGGGTCACACCCATCAAGACAGGAAGCCAGACCTGCCCATCTTCTCAGGGCCTCATTTACAGATAAAAACGTAAATGAGGCCCTGGCTGGTGTAGCTCAGTGGATTGAGGGTGGGCCTGCGAAGCAAAGGATCGAGGTTCAATTCCCAGTCAGGGCACATGCCTGGGTTGCAGGCCAGTTCCCAGTGGGGGACACATGAGAGGCAACCACACATTGACATTTCTCTCCCTCTCTCCTTCCCTTCCCCTCTCTCTGGAAATAAAGTATTTTTAAAAATGTAAATGAGAACTGATCAGAATGCCTGTGACAGGGAGAAAAGAATGCTTGTAAAAATGCGGTGTTCTTGCCCTGGCTGATGTGGCTCAGTGGACTGAGTGCAGGCTTGTGAACTAAGGGGTTGCTAATTCAATTCCCAGTTAGAGCACACGCCTGAGTTGCCGGCCAGTCCCCAGTAGTGGGCACACAAGAGGCAACTACACATTGATGTTTCTTTCCCACCTTCTCCATCCCTTCCCCTCTAAAAACAACCTTTTTAAAAAATGTAGTGTTCTTAGGTCCACATGGCCCCCAGAAATCTGAACTTTTTTTACAAACTTCCCAGATGATCCTTGTGCTCATTAGTTATGAGTGTTTTGATGTAGGGGTTTGCTATTCAAAGTGTGGTCCCTGCATGGGGCAGCCTCTCAGACTTCCCAGGAACCACTTAGGGGTTGGTTAAAATGCAGATTCTGACCAGGAGTTCCCAGATTCTGCTTTCCTAACAAGCTCCCAGGGGACTAGAGTGTCAACAGTTCACACTTTGAGTAGCAAGGATCCTGAACAGTTTCTCAAATTTGGCTGCACACTAGAAGCACTTGGGTGAATTTTTACATGGACCGAGGTGGGGGAATCTGGGCCCCGATTGGTGTGGCTCAGTTGGTTGGGTGTTGCTCCTTGAAGCAAAAGGTCACTGGTTAGATTCGTGATTGGGGCACAGCCTGGGTTGTGGGCTCTGTCCCCAGTTGGGGCATGTACAGAGACAACCGATCGGTGTTTCTCTCCCTCTCTTTCTCCCTAGTTTTCCCTCTCTCTAAAATTATTTTAAATATCTTTTTAAAAACTCTGGTGATCAGATCCAGCTAGCAGTAATTTTAAAAACTTCCAAAAGGATTCCAGCATGCAGCTAACCTGATTTTCTAGAGCAGTGGTTTTCAGCGTGGTTTTCTAGAGCCGT
Source organism: Sturnira hondurensis (assembly GCF_014824575.4). Classification (NCBI taxonomy): domain Eukaryota; kingdom Metazoa; phylum Chordata; class Mammalia; order Chiroptera; family Phyllostomidae; genus Sturnira; species Sturnira hondurensis. Next base: position 33,056 of record NW_028091068.1, on the reverse strand, counting down.
AGCTCTCAGTGGGTCCCTGGGTCAGCAGCATAAACATCAGCTGGGACCTTGTTAGAAATGCAGTGTTAAGCCCACCATAAACCAACGGAATCAGAACCTCTGGGCCCAGCAGCCCTTTTCAACACAGCTTCCAGATAGTTCTGAAACATACTGAGCTTCAAGGTCTTTGTTGCAAGTGTACACAGCATGGCAGGGTCAGGTGACTCCGATTCTTTCCCGAAACCAATCCCCCCTCGCCCCTTCCCACTAGATGCACTCTGGCCAGGGGAGATGGGATTCTGAAGGGCTGTGGGCAGAGGGGCAGAAGGCCCTTCCCCACAGACCCCTAAGCAGAGCTCACAAAGACTGACGCTTTTACACAAGACGTATCTAAAGGCTCAGGGATAAACTTGAGGAGAGTTAGGGTAATTTGGCCGTTAGAAGGGAGCCCCCAGGTGTGCGGAGTCTGCCCTGTGGGCGGAGACAGACCCAGAGAGCTCCGGAGGCCAGAGACAGAGCCCTGGGCTGTTGGAGGGACTGGGGTCCAGGGACACAAAAGGAGCCCTGAGGAGGACGGGGGTGACGTGGAGAACAGAGAGATCTCAGATTGGACCCAGAACCCAGAGAGACCTGGGGAGAAGGTTGCGCTTGTGACATTCGGAGCTGGCTGGAGCGGGGATGCCACCTTCCACAGGGCTGACGCCTGGGTAATGCAGGGGTTCAAGCCGAGCCACCCAAGACGTGCCTCAATAGCATCATCCCAGACCCTGCAGGCTCAAGAGAAATTTCCGCCCCCTCCCCTTAACTATCCAGAGGAATCTGGATTAGGGTCTGTGCCCCTAAGAGATTTCACGGGATAATGCATTCAACTTGGTGATTTTTTCTTGCTAGCCTCTCATGTCTGTTAGACCAGCCGAACGAACACTGAGGGCAGAGGACAGTTTCTCCCCCGCGACAGTAATGAGGAGGGGCACTGACATTGCAGGCGAGGGACCTGGGCCTGCTCCTCGGTGCCACTGCCACACCCAGCTCAGGGCAGAGTGGACAGGGCTGTGGGCAGCACTCCCCCTGAAGCTCCCCCTTGCAGGGTAAGCGAGGTCTCGGGCCCCTGCCTGGCCACCCAAGCCAATTCCCCACCTGTCCGTAGTCCACGAGCCCCTCAGCCTGCCCCTTCGACCCGAGTGGAGGAGACCTTGCCTGGGTCCCAGCACGGACTGGGGGCCCCTCGCACGCACCTGGTGAGTAGAGCTCGGCACAGCAGGGGGGCAGCTCCCAGTAAACACTGGATGGGGACAACAGGGCCCCGTCGCCGGGCCAGGACCCGCCCAGCGCCGCCCGCCTCCTGGGTACTTTGTGGTGTGAGTGAGCAGAGAGGGAGGCCAGGTGCCTACGATGCCGGGGCCACCCAGGTCGGCCTACACAGAGAGCTGGGGCTTTCGGCAGACACGTGGCTCAGGTGTAGGACACCCGAGGTTCCCCGAGGGGTATGGGGACGGAGAGGGTGCTCCTCTTCCTGGGACCCCGTGGTGACGGAGCCCAAGCTCTGTCTCCCAAACCAGGCAGCTCTGACTCCTCCAGTCGCCCAGCTGCTGGACAAACAATCACTCACTCTCTGGGACAGAGCCCGACAATGTGCTTTTAATGACACTCTTCCCAAAAGTATTGCCTTTACTCATTAAAATAAAAAAGACGAGGCGTGGTGAAGACGGGCTCTGCCCCTCAATGGGGTGGTGATCTCGGTGCCGGGGGGGCCTCTGTGCTTCCTTGGACAGTTCTGGCACCGGCCCGTGGCAGGGCGGCTCTCCCTGCTGGAGCCTCCCAGCCCTGACCCTGGACCTCTTCCGATGCAGATGGCCCGTGTCCCTGCAGTGGCTGGTCAACCCAGGGTGGCCCCTCAGGTGGACATGATGCCATTCTTCTCGCTCTTGACCTTGAGGAACTCGGCCATGCTGGAGAAGTACTTCTGGTTGGCCTCGGCCACTTTCTTCTCCGCTGCCTGTGGGTTCACAATCTCCAGGCCCTGGGTAGGTGAGGGAGACAGACAATGGGGTGGGCAGATGGCCTGGCTCCTGACAACACCCTCCCACAGCCCTGTGTGAGCAGGCAAAGCAGCCAAACCCCAGGGAGGGGAAGGGGCTTCCCAGGTACCTGGAGTGGGGTGAAGGCCACACTGGAGGCGGTCCCCGAGGAGCGGTCCCGGATGGTGGACTTCCCGCCATACACCACACTCTGCTTCTGCAGGGTCCGCTGTGGAGGGGAGGGCAGGTCCCAGCTGTGACCTGGGCTCTGCAGCAACATCTGCCGCACCCCTCCCACCCAGGCCCAGCCATACCTGGAGTGTCTTGGAGATCCTGGCTTTAGTGGCCTCATTCACCTGTGTCTGCCGCACACGCCCACTGCCCGACTTGCCCAGGTGGCCCAGGCTGAAGCCCAGGTCCTCCTGGTAGGCGTCTTCCTCGATCTGGGGGAGGGGGAGGTGTCTGGAGTTAATCACCCCTCGATCAGCTAGAAGCCCAGGTGTCCGTCCTCCTGACCACCAGTCCTGCAGGCACCTGTTCAGGCACCTACTGGGGCCTGAGTGCAGTGAGCCTTGCTGAGGCCCCGGGTGACACTGGGGGTCCTGTTACTGAAGCTGACAGGTGAGAGGGGCCGCACACATGTAAGTGCGTGTGGTTTCTGTGGGACCAGGAGGAGGCCTGGACGATGAGACTGGCGGGGCGAGGCGTGGGGAAGTGCGTGTAAGCCAGGACGTGGGGGAGCAGAGAGGGGCCAGCGGGGAGGCCTGCACTTCCCAGACCAGGAGCCTAGGTTACGGAGAGCCTTGGGGCGAGGAGGTGGAGCTGAGGGTTGTGTGAGACCCCTCTGGGGCTGGGGAGATGAAGTGCAGAGAGACGAGGGTGCCAGGTAAGAGGCTGGGGTGGTGCCCCAGATCTGAGGGGGGGCCGGGGCCACAGGGCAAACGGGGAGAAATGCAGCAGGGGACAGGGCAGGATGCAGAGGGGGCCCCAGGGCCCCACCTCTCCGAAGCTCATGCGGTTGGCCTGCTTCCGGATCTCTGTCAGCCCCAGCCGCTCCTTCATCTTCCGGTACCTGAGGACGGGGCAAAGGGAGTCAGCTGGGACAGGGCAGCCCCCGCCCTTCCCGCCCCTCCTGGCCATCCCCAGCGCCCCACCTGCGGCCTCCTCGCTTCTTGCGCTGCCCATCGAGGGGCGCAGGCAGTGGCTTCACCTGCTTCACAGGGGGCGGCTCCTGCCACTTGTCGAACTTCCGCTCGATCTCGTCCTTGAGTTCGTAGCCCACCTAAGAGGGGTACGGGGAGGAGATGCAGCTGCTTCACCGGCTCGGTCACTATTGGCTCTCTAGAGTTAGGCTCCGCCTACGATCCGGAGACCCCCAGACTGGCCTCTGAAGGCTGTGCCCACAGACAACAGTCTGCTCAGCACTATGACGTGAGCAGCCCCTGAGAACTCTGCTGGCCCCATCTCCCGCCCCTCTCTGCAGGTCAGCAAGTGGGGGACACCCAGGGCTCGGTCAGCCTCCACACCATTTCTCCCTCACCCTGCAAATCCCATGGGCTCTTCTTCAGAAAGATCCCAAATCGGTCCCTCCTCGCACGCCCACAGAAGCTGAGCTCCCAAGGAATGCAGCCCACGGCCTTCCCCAGCCCGCCTGCCTCCTCTCCCAGCCTGGCTGCACTCCGGCCTCAGGGCCTTTGCAGCAGCTGTCCCTCTGGTACCCACGAGGTTCCCGAGTCGCTGGCTAAATTCACTCAGGCCTCTGTGAAATGCTCAGCTCCCTGAGGCCCCCCTCCCCAGCCACCCAATGCCCTCCACTTCTCCCCTAGCACTGACTCGGCACCACTGGACACACCACAGATATACCTGCGGTCTCCCCACCCTGCCCCCACCCCCCCAGAGTGAGAATGCCACTGAGACAGGGCTCCTGTCTGTGCTGCTCACCGTGACCCCCAGCCTCCAGAGCAGTGCAGGGGTGGGGGAGGGAGAGAGATGGAGTGGAAATGTTTCTCCTCACATGGAACAAGTCTGCCTCGAAGATGGGGCTTAACTGAATGGTCGCTGAGCAGTGACACGAGGTGGCGGGGCGAAAGGTCCCAGTACAGCAGGTAAGAAAAATGCCCCCCACCTCCAAAGGGGTCTGCATCTGAACCTCCAGTCCCTGAATGTCACGTGATATGACAGAAGGGACTTCATGGAGGTGGTCGGGGTGGGGTCCTGAGGTGGGGAGGGGACGGGCCCGATGTCACCAGATCCTTGAGAGGCAGAGGGGATGTGAGGACAGGAGCAGAGGCGGAGATGGGAGATGCTGCACTGTGGCTCTGAGGACGGAGGGAGGGGCCGGGTGACCAGGGATGAGAGTGGCCTCTAGAAGTGGGAGAGGGTACAGGAACCAACCCTGCCCTGGAGCCCCCAGAACAAATGACCTCTGCCGACGCCTTGACTTCAACCCAGTGAAGCCCATCTCGGATTCGGCCCTACCGGGCTGTAGGATACTAACCCTACATTGCACTAAACCGCTATGCCCGTGCTCACTTGTTCAGGGCAGCAGTGACAGGGAACTGGGGCGAGGGGAAAGTGACCTCTGACAGGATGACTCTCCCTGGACGGACAAGAGCCCCATCCGCCCCTCACCTTGCCCTCCGTGCTCTCATGGAAACTGTCCACACGGGCGGCCAGCGTGCACTTGGCGGCCACCAGGCGGGCTGCTTTCCGCCGGAGATCCTGGAAGAAAGGGAAACCGAGGCCGAGTCAAGGGGAGGGTTCAGTGAGACCCCTCGGCTCCCCAAATGCCAGCCGCTGAGGTCTAATCTCTGCCTGTCAGCATCGCACCCTCATGCCACGTGTCACTGTAGCAACAGCCACGGCAACAAAGTAACGTCATCAGTGTCTTCTCACAGCTTTTAAAAAACTCACTCTGGTTTGCAGAGACAACTTAACTGTAGTGCTACAGACGGGAAATCATCGAATACCTAAAAACAAGCTTGTTACGACTGAAGTAGAACATACGCAGGGTTATCACTGAAGGTCCTGTTGGGTGCCACAAAGAAAAGGTGGCCCATGTCTCGGGGACACCGAGATGGTACTTGTAAAACCTGTCCCCACAAACCTCAAATAACAATGATGATAACAACGAAGTTAGCAGCAGCCCCGGGCAGTGAAAAACCAGCCCGCCCCTAGGGGTCTGGCCCCAGCCAGACGGTAACCTTGTCATTCAGGGGGTGTCTCTGGGTCCCGGGGAATCGGTCAAGCTGGAGACAGGGATCAGCCACCCTGAGTAACCAAGTCCCAGTAAAGACTCTGAACACTGAGGCCCAGCCGGGCGGGGACGTCTGTGCATGCTGTCACACTTCGGGGCCGGGAAAGGAACGTGTCCTGACCAGGGCAGGATGCCCAGAAGCACCAGAGTGGGTACTCCTGGACCCTGCCCCTCGTGCTTCTCCCCTCGGCTGACGCTACTCCATCCTCTCCTGTGGTCAACGTGACCCCAAGTGGGTCAGCACTGGCCAGTTCTGTGAGTCCTCTGTGTGGGTCACTGGGCATAAGGATGGCTTGGGGAACCCTCAGACTCACGAGGTTACACTTAGGTCACTTGCCAGGTGTGAGGCCTGACCTGGATGAGCCCTCATGGTGACCGTGAGGCAGGCTCTGTTGTCGCCACCTTACAGATGGAAAGACTGAGGCACACAGCTCAGGCCTCCTGTCTGAGGACACCGAACTGGCCAGTGGCAATGCCGGAACCCCATCCCCAGTGCCCTCACTCCAGTGTCCCTGTCCTCACGTCCCGTGTGACCCCATCAGGTCCCCGACCACCGTCACCCGCTGACGGGAACATGCTGAGGCCGCCAGGGCCCTTCCCCTTCGGCACAGCGGAGGGCTCACCGGGGGCAGGGACTGCACGATGTCGCTGTGGTAAATGTAGCCGGTGTGGGGCAGCACGGAGGTGGACGAGAAGCCGGACAGCGTCTTGCGCTGGGCCCCCAGCAGCATGATGTTGCAGGCGGGCATCTTGGAGAGGTTGGTCAGGCCGCCGGCCACCCCTGCAGGGGGAGGGGTGGGGGAGGAGGGGAGAAGCAGCTGCGGCATTTGTACGCCAGCTCACCTGTGTCCGCTCGTTTGCCAAGTCTCTGGCTGGATCTATGGGAGCCCTGCCAGGGAGGGCCTGTCTCATTTCAGAGGGGCGATGTGGAGACAGCTCAGAGAGGTGAAGCAACTTCCCTGAGGGTGCACAGCAAGCAAGCGGCCCAACTGGAATCTGACCCCCGAGTCTGCAAAGCGGCACAGCCCGCCTGGGGGAGTGCCGACCGCAGGGCCCAGGTGTGCAGCACCGGGGGTTCCCATGGGCTGGTGTGCCGGTGCAGGGAGGGAAGAGGGCTGTAGGTAGGGAGACACCTCTACCAGTGACAGGGCCTAGGGAAACTGTGTCATCCACTGAACGAATCCTTACACTAGACCTTCCGCACGGCGCGCCAACCCGTGTGGGGCAGAGCATCACAGTCTCCAGAACCTGCAACCCTAGCACCTTTCACAGCCAAAGGGACTTGGCAGATTTTCCCGGGGAACCCGGGCTCAGTGCAGGAGAAAGGCGGAGATGTGAGAGCAGACTGAAAGTGGAGGAAGGCCCCTGAGCCAGGGGACGCAGGCACCTCTAGGAGCAGCAAAGGGCCAGGAAACAGACCCTCCCCAGACCCTCCATACAGGGACGCGGCCCTGCCTGTACCCTGACCTTAGCCCAGGGAGGCCCTGATGGACCCGCCGTCCAGAACCCTGAGGTGACAGACCGTGTTGTTTAAGGAGCTCAGTTTGCTGTCACTTGTTGCAGCGACCATAGGAAACCGTCGGACCCACTGCCAGAATCAGTGTCCCCATCTCGGGAGGACACCAAGGACCCTCTCCTGGGCCTGTGCTCACCCATGATCTTGGCAGCTGTGGACGCCCCGATGATGATGGAGAGGTTGGGCGCGATGAAGGACATGCGGGACTCCACGTACTCGTAAATGCGGTGCTTGGCAGCGTTCAGCTCCAGGGCCATGTCGCAGGCTTCCTCCAGCCGCTGCAGCTCCTCCTCCGACAGCTGCTGCCTGGTGAGGGTGGGGAGGCTGGAGCTGCGGCTGGGACGGACCGGCCCTTCCTGGGTTTCCTGCCTGACCACTGTGGGAGCCCCCGCTGTGTGTGCATGTGTGCGTGTGTGCACACATGCAGGTGTGTGCTGCCTGAGCTCGACCCCTGCCTGAGGCTGCATCACCACCTCCTCCAAGAGCCACCAGACCCAGGCTGGGCAGGCACCCCTCCTCCGTGCCTGACACTTGCCCTTGGGCCTTTGACCTATGCGCATACCTTCTTCCTCCCAGACAGAGCTCTGAGAGGACAGAGCCACGTCCCAGTTGCTAAATTCTGTGACGAGGTGAGGAAATGTGCCGTTTGTTCACAGAACAGGATGACACCCCATGGGAGGTCTCCACCCCACAGGACTCTGCTCAGGGTTTAAACACGGCTTCTTCCCTAGGGCATGGTGCAGATGCCGATGAGGGAGCCGGAACCAAGTCCCCACCTTCACTCCTGATTCCGGCTCACCCTCTGCCTCCCCCCTCAACCACAGGCTCCTGGAGGGGAGGCTGGCTCCTCACGCAGCAGGGACCCCCAAGCCCAGCCTGGTGCCTGGCTGGCAGGGGCCACCAGCCAAATACGTGTGGAACTGGAACGAACTGTCCTCGTGAAACTGACACCCGTGCCACCGGGACCCGGAGGTCACTGCCTGCTGTCAGCGGGGCAACAGCACCCTACCCCCACACCCCTCTGCTGGGCACGCACCCCTGGGTGGTGGAGGCGGTCACGCTGACGACCATGATGGTGGCGTTGGTCAGGATCTGCTGCAGGTTCTCGTTGTTCTTGCACTTGTCCAGGCTGTTGCCCAGCTCCTGCGGACGGGCAGGTGGGGAGGCAATGGGGGTACAGCACGGGGACGCAGGGAGGCTCCCGACCCGCCTGCTCCTGCTCCGTGCTGGGGCTGCCAGAGAGGTGGGGTCCGCCCTACACTGGCCAATCTGGAAGTGGACCGGTGCCACTGGCCACCAGGGGGGACCCGCAGCCCGGTAAACTCAGAATGCCAATCTGACCCATCGCCTCCCCGCACGGACGTCCCTGGCTGCCACCCTTACCTCTGAGTGACACCTCTGGGCACACGTAGGAGCCTCCTCGCTGGGGTCCCTGCCTTCACTGGCACCTGACCCTCCCTCCCAGGGCTTAGAGGTCAGATGTGACCCAACCTCATCAACTTTGCCTCCTGGCTTCTGATTCCTTGTTCCCTGGACCCATCAGGCTTGTTACCTGCTCAGGGTCTGGACACCGAACACCTCTCCCCCCAGATCTGTGTACAGCTGCTGCCTCATGGGATCTCAACACCACCTGCTCCGCCCACCGAGTGGGAGTGGGGCACCTCCCCTCCCCCTCCCCTGCTGCCTGGGCCCCACTCCCACCCCTCTCAGGAGACCCTGGGGAGCGGAGGGTGGGGTGGAGGAGCCCTGAGCATGTCCTTTCCAGGCTTCACCCCTCACGCACCGGGCAGCTGGCAGCAGCTGGGCTACCCCTCACCCTCTCCAGACCCCAGAGGGCGAGGAGAGAGGCCGCTGGGGCCTCCGACAGCACTCACAGCAGCGCACTCACGGCAGCCCGCTCACCTGCCTTCAGCGCTCATTCACCTCAGGCCACAGCTGAGCCAGGGAGCCTTTCCAGACCCTGGATCTGAGGGAGGGGGAGGGACCTGCTTCCCCTTCACGCTGGTGGCTGTCAGGGGGCCTCAGTCCCCCCTAGCCCCCACCCCTCCCACTTACCTTGACCGTGCGGATGTAATCCAGGGCGTTGGGCACCAGCGACTCCAGTTCGGGGAACCGCTTTGAGTACTTGTCCCGGATGAACTTATGGATGATGTCTGAGGTGGGCAGGGACAGGAGGCACTGATGAGGGGACAGGCAGACTCTGCTGGCTGTCCCCCGACACCCACTTCCCCTTCTTCCTGTAGTAACTGAACCCCTGAGCTTTACCGGGGTGCAAGGACACCAGGATAAAGACCACGTTTCTGACTCCCTCAGTGCCGGGCACGCCAAAACGCGTTCTGGTCTCCAAGTGACACATGCAACTCGCAGGTCACCCCTTAAAGGGAGCTGTGCCCTCTTCCCTCCCCCATTTTGCTGGTGGGGATGTGGAGGTGATGGGTGGAAGTAGGCAGTCACTCTGTACCATAGCAGATCAACGAGACAAAAAGAGGTGGGCACCAGATGCTGTAACAGCCTGGACTTCTCACTCAGACTCACGAGAAAGGAAAATACACTTCCTTGTTATTTAAGCCCCTGTCTCGGCAGCAGAACCTGGATTCAAGCTAACCGTAGGATCTTGGAGGCAGGACCCTGGGAAAGGCCAGCCTGGGGTCCTATCTGTCCCTTCCACACTCACTCAGCTCGTTCTCAATCTCCACGGTCAGGTTGTTGGCGTCCACGATGACCCTGTATTCGGGGGCTGCCTCCACGGGTCCCATCACTGTGAGGGTGAGAAACAGGCTGGCGGGCCGCCCCATGCTCGAGGTTCTGCACACGCAGCTCTCTCTCCCTGGACACCCCCCCCCCGGCTGTTGACCTAGAGTGTGCATTCATGCTTCAGTGTCCAATCCAGGTGTCGGTTCTTCCGTGACCCCTGAGGCAGGGTCAGCTGGCCCTCCTGTGGCTCCAGAGTGTCCCCAGTCCCAGCAGGCATCGCCCACCAGTGGCTGCCTGGGGCCTGGCCTGTCTGACCTCGGCTGACTCCTCTGGGTGCCCAGCACCCACAGGCTTGGCCCCAAGGTGCCAACGGAAGACTTTACAGAGAAGAAAACATCAATCTCCCTGATACTCTGCTCTGATGACAACACCCCTGTGCCCCACGGCCTCCGTGGCTTCCCGCGGCCACCGAATTCCAGAGAGCCCCATCCCGACGGGAAGAACTGGGTGGAACAGGATCACCCTCGGAGAGCTGCTCTGGATAGACCAGCATTCCCCAAAGTCAGGCAAAGAGGTTTTAAGTGACGCTTCGGTCGTCACTCAGCCTTAAATGTTTAAGGTTACATCCCATTTACCAAATTAGACCAGTTTTCTACTCGCAGCAGCGTAATTTCCCTTCTGATACAAATTTAATGAGAAAAGTACGTTGATTTAAAGAAGATGGGAAACAGGGGTTGAGCGGCTGGGTTAAAAAGGTGAAAGCATTAAGGTGTACGAGTTGGTAGTTACTGAACGGTCACAGGAATGTAAAGTACAGCACGGGAAACATAGTTGGTAACATTGTAATAAACATGAGGCGCCAGGTGGATGCTGGAGCATGGGGGGGTATCACTTCATGAATGATATAAATGTCTAATCATTATGCTGCACACCTGGAGCTAATATAATCTGTTACCTTACGTTATGTAATTGAGAAGAAATTTTTTACGTTACACTGGATGTTAAAAAAACAAAAGCAAATAAAAAACAGGAGGTGAAGTAAACAGGACACTCGGCAAACCCCCCGCCCTGCCCCCGGGGCGCAGAACTGGTCACATGACCCACTTACAAACCCTGACAGCTGCCCTAGGCAACTGGTGAGTGCTCAGCACAGAGCAAGAACTTTAGAAACGTTGGCTTTAAAATGCAGTATCTTTCCAGGAGAGAAGGGGACTGGACTAGGATGGGAGAAGGTTGCGGCTCTGGAAAAGGCCGACAGGGAGACAGGCCCAACTTCCAAAACCACAAGCAGCAAAAGGGGCCCCGGGGCCTGGCGGGAGACCAGGCAGGCGGGTAGGGCTGAGCCAGGGGAAAGGTACCTTCCGAAGCCTTGGCTTGCTTGCTGATATACTCCTCAATCTTCATCATGATCTCCGCAAACTGGGGAGGAGCGGAGGGTCAGAATCCAGGACAGTTTGGGAAAAGCCACTGAGCACCTCACCCCTCCGAAGGTTCCATTGGCAGCCTGCTCACCATCTTGCTGTCCCACAGCTTGGCGATGCTCTTGACCGAATCCCCGGAAAGATCCAGCTGTGTCTCCTCCTGCACATCCTCGATCGCTGGCTCCTCTTCTTCCTCCCCATAGCTTCCTCCTTCCTCTTCTTCTGCCGCCTCCTCGAGGTCGGCCAGGAGCTCGTCTGCCAGAGACATCCCGAGGCCTGTCGGGGGGAGAGCAGGATTCCCCCCTCATTACCGGGAGGGGCTCCCCCCCCCGCCCCCAGAGGCCTTGATAGGTCCTCATCAATCCCACTAGCACACTGGCTCCACAAGGACAGGTGTTTTCATTTGCATTGCCCTCCAGCTTCTAACTGTGCCTGGCATGTAGTAAGTGCTCAATAAACACCTACTGAATTAATCCATGGACAAGCCTTCTGGAACCCAAATAATCTGCAGCCACAACACACACCACCTACCTTCTTTCTCACCTCACTGACAAGACACAGCACAGCCCGTACACCACCATCTTGCTAAGGCTTAAAAGATATATCCTTCCTGCCCTGACTGGTGTAGCTCAGTGGATTGAGTGCGGGCCTGCGAACCACACGATCGCGGTTCGATTCCCAGTCAGGGCACATGCCTGGATTGCAGGCCAGTTCCCAGCAGGGGACGCATGAGAGGCAACCATACACTGATATTCCTCTCCTTCTGTCCTTCCCTTCCCCTCTAAAGATAAATAAATAAAATCTTTTAAAAAAAGATATATCCTTCCCTCGATAAGATGCAACCTGTCATTTTTTTCCCTATAACAGAGCTCCCCTCCCCCTCCCACAAATTGTTGGGCCCCAACTGGGTGGCAGATTTCCTAACACACTGATCTTCTCAGCCTTAGGGGCAACCAGACAGGCCTCATATGTCTAGAATGCCCGGGATGGTCACCTCTGGCAATGGGCAGCCTCCTCAACAGCCCCAGTTGCTGTACAAATATTACTCTTCCCTGTGAGTCCAATAAAGAGGAAAAGGTTGGGAAACACTAATTGTTCTACAAGATACAATCACCACCACTCTGTCCTCCCCACTGCTGTTTTCTTTTCCCTCCCCTGACAGCATGTTTTTATTGCTTTTAGAGAGAGGGGAAGGGAAGAAAGAGAAAGACCTGTGAAAGAGAAACACCGATCAGTTGCCTCTAATACATGCCCCAACCAGGGATCCAACCCACAACCTGGGAACAGGCCCTGCCCAGAGATTGAACTCACGGTCTTTGGGTGCACAGGATGATGCTCCAACCCACTGAGCCACTTGGCTAGGGCTGTTTTTGTTTTGTTTCTAAAGCAATCTTTCCCTCTTCCCGTCCCTTTCCTCTCTCCATAAATCCATCCCCTTTCCTCATGCCTTCCCCTTCTGCACCACCCTCCTCTATTGTATGAAAACAGAGGCTACAAACGTCAGTGCTCAGAGGCTGTGGGTGGCCAGTGAGTGGGGAAGCCTGGGGGCAGGGCAATAGGGAGGAGTGGGGCCTGGAGAACCAGAGAACTCATGCCTGATGTACAGGTACAGCCAGCCGATGTTCGGCTTCAGACACGCCAATGGGAACGCGAGCTGCGTGTTGCCAGGTCTTCTAATTTTTTTTTCAAGAGAAGCAAGAAACTCTAAATTTTTGTGTGGAACCTCCCCAGTTTGAAACGTCTCTTTCTTATCATTTAAACAGATAATTTAGGTAAAAAGAAAAATAAAAGACAGCCACCACCATGGCACAGGTTCCACCAAAGAGGCGAAAACAGGACAGAGGTGGCCCTTGAACTACCATACCCGTTGAAGACCCTGGGGATGTCCAGGTGTGTCTGTGAGATCAGTCTCTCCTCTTATCCTCCTCTCTCTGTGAGGTACCACGTTCCCTTTACACTCGCTTCTCTTTATAAGACACAGCCTTTCCTCTCAAACGCCTGTTTATAACCTCACACCTGTCTTTCTCCACAACTCCCCTCACTTTCGGTTACAGAAAATCTTCCTTTCTGTATAGAAAGTGCACAGCCCCCTCCTCCTATACAACACCCAGGTGTCTCTTCAAACCTCTTTTCTCTGCCCCTACCCCCAGGGAAAACCGTAAGCAAACCTAGGGACCACGCCCGTCTGCTCACTGCTATATCCCTACCATCTAGCACTGAGTAGGCGTTCAAGAAATATTTGGTAAATGAATAAACAACTATATTTAATCCGTATACCCACCACATTATGGTTTCTTTTTTCCGGGTTTCTCACTATATTATTCTTGCATCCCTCTGGTAGGAGCATAAATATGTCTTGCGACGTAGGTAGGTCTTCCGTGACCACCTCTCCCAGATCCCATCCCGCTATTAGACATCTATGAGCTCCTTAGTTTGCCTCAACACTTAAGATTCTCTAAATTTCTTCGTTTTGTTTAATGCCCGTCTTCCCCATTGAGCTCGTTTCCTTGACGACAGGGGCCGTTTTATTCATCGTTCACTAGCCCCAGTGCCCTGTGCACAGACTAGGTACAAGAACGTCGTTTGATTCCAGCCAATCTCCGCCACCATCCCCATTGCCCACGAGTCCTCGCCACATTTCCTTCGCTTACAAACCTTTTCCCCTCACTTTTTTCGGGCTCAGCCTCCAGTTCTCATCTTATATTCCAGTTCCCTGACCCACGCACCCCACTCTTGGTGACCCGACCCGCACGTCCTGGGGGCACCCTATGGCGCCTTCCACACTTGGGGTAAAGTCATTTACTCGATTACCAGTCTCCGCAAGTAAAGCGTTCTAAGAGGACAAGGGACATTTTGGCTCCTGCCATAACCTCCCCCCCACCCCCACCCCGAGTCCTAACGTTGTGGGAGCACAAGAGACCTTGGTGTGGTCAATCTAGTAAAGATCGCCTTTGTCCCTGCTCCGGTCCAACCCCCGGCACCGGAAGCCAGCCTCCCGCCCTGGCCTCGGCCGCATCACACTCACCACCTCCTTCCCCGCACCTCCGTTTCTAGGGACCAGGCTTCCAACCGCAGTCGACGCTTACTGATGACGGTTCGCCCTTGCGTCCAGGCCGAGGCAAAGCTACGCTCTGATTGGCCCCCGCCCCGCGTCCTTCCGGACTGCGTTTGGAACAACAACTTTATTAGCACCGGCAGCTAGACGGAGAAGGGGAGAGCAAGGGGCGAGGCGGGGGACAACGCTGGCTCGCGGCCCCCTTCGAGGACTGAGCCTCCTAAACGAAGAATCGCCGTGGTCCGACGACACAGCGTTAAGACGAGAATAAAGACGGAGGCAGACGACTGGTGGCGGGGTTAGACGAGAGAGCCAGGCCTTTCAGCCGGGACTCGGGGTCGGATGGGTGGGTGGTTAGGGAGGGAAGCCGGAAACCGGGGACTACAACTCCCAGGAGGCCAAGCGGCCGAGTCCCAGAAGCTTGGCCGGGAACCCCGATGGGACCGGTAGTTTTGCGATTAACTTAACCTAGAGGTTTGAGAGGTTGGAGTTCTGAGTCCTGGGGCGGCGAGAGCAAGGGCGAGATGGAACTGGAGCAGAGAGAAGGGTAAGTGGCTTTGAGGAAAACTGTCAATCCCAAAAGACACTGCACCTGCCGAATGTGCAGCTGTCCGCGCTTTACTGTGAGGGCTGATGGGGATTGTAGTTCCTGCAACGGCTTTGGGTTGTAACTCTTAGGGACCGGGGTCTGTGCTTGAGTATCATCCTAGGGGAGGAGGCTGGGGTTCTAGAGGTTGGAGACCTTGGACTCCTGGGTCTCAGTGAGGGATTTTAGGCCTCCATCTTCCCTGGATCCTCAGAAGGAAGAGCCTGGGGTCTGAACTCCCAAATCCTGGGAGGAGGGTGTTGGGGCTTGAATTGTGGGCCCTAGAAAGGAAGGGCTGGGGGCCTGGACTCCAGGGTCTGAGGGAGGAGGGGCTGGGAGCCGGAGGTTCAAGGTCTCTGAGCCCCGTGACTCTACAGGACCATGGGCTTTGAAGAGTTCTCAGCGCCGCCAGGCTCGGAGCTGGCGCTGCCTCCGCTGTTTGGTGGTCACATCCTGGAGAGTGAGCTTGAGACAGAAGTGGAGTTCGTGTCTGGGGGTCTGGGCAACTCGAGCCTCCAGGAGCGAGATGAAGAGGAAGAGGCAGCTCGGGGCCAGCAACGGCGCCAACGGGAACTCAATCGCAGGAAGTACCAGGCGCTAGGTCGGCGCTGCCGGGAGATCGAGCAGGTAGGTGAGTGCGGATCCCATATCGGGCTCCCCTGGTCTAAGTTCCCACCCACTGCTCCCATGCACAGTCTTCCTTGCCCAGCACGATGAATCTTTCATTTCGTATTCATTGAGTACGCACCTGTTACACCTCTGGCACTGTGCAAAGTCCCTGGAGTGCTCTCTCCTCTAGGAGCTTCCCTGACAGCCCAGCCCAGCTCGCTGATGCCTCACAGCTGCCTCTCCTGCTTCCCACTGATCACAGGTCAAAGCTCCAGCTCTTCAGGCCTCTCATACCCCTGGCATCAGTCGTCCCTCCTCCCTATTCTATCATCGAATCTCCCTGGGTCCTCCCCTCCATCCTCACAGCCCCTGCCCCTGCCCCAGACTCAGGTTCTCTCCGCTGAATTGCTGCATTAGCTCTGTAGTGAGTACAAGGATGGAGCAGGCTCACAAACAACTAACAGCAAGGCATGAGGCTTGGATTTTTTTTTTTCTCTTCAGTGAGGGGGAGGCTAGAGAAAGGTGCCAAACGGGCAGGACTGTGGTCAGACCTGGCTGTCGGACTCTGACTTTGGTTGTGTTGGTTGGCTGTAACTGAGCATCGCCCACTAGGTAGCCACGTAACAGAAAAGTGGCCACTGCTGCTCCCGTTCTGAAGGCCGGAAGTCAAAGTCAGGGTTGGTCCCCTGAAGCTGTGAGGGAGAACTGCCCTGTACCCGGCTCCTGGGGTCTGGTGGTCCACTAGCAGTCTTTGGTGTGCCCTGACCCTCTGCCTTCATTTTCCCATGGCATTCTCCCTGTGTGTGCGGTGTGTGTCCCACATCCCCCTTCTTGTAAGGATGCCCACCATAGTTACCGGATTGGGGGCCCCCACAATGACCTTATTTAACTCGGGGAAAGAGCACGTGTGAAGCCCCCAGGACAGGAGGGTGTGCAGGGGGTTGCAGCAGCAGCGTGGAGGCCAGTGTGAGGGGAGGGGAGGGGAGGAGGGAGAGGAGCAAGGGCGGCGTGAATAGGTGAAGGAGCAGGCCCAGGAGGTACAACCCTTCGAGGTCCAAAGACTGCCCTTGGGCTGGCTCCCTGGCCACAGCAGGCGCTCCACTCACCCTCTGTTGATTGGGGGCCCGCTGACCCCTGCTCCCACCTCCCCGCAGGTGAACGAGCGGGTCCTGAACAGGCTCCATCAGGTACAGAGGATAACGCGGAGGCTGCAGCAGGAGCGGAGGTAAAATCCCTTTGCATGCCTGCTCTGGCCTGCATGCCGGCGCTCCCAGACCTCGTTTCCACGTGCTTCTCGTCATTTCTCCACCTTCCCTGTCTCCCTGGCTGGCCATTTGGGGCCAGAACGAGGCGAGGCTGGAGGGGTAGGAGGGCCCAAGGACCAGGAGTGGGATTGGGTCTTGCAGGGAAGAGCTGGCCTGGGCCTGGGGGAAGCGGGTGTGTGCCCGCTGAGTGGTAAATGAAGCAAATGAAAGCGCCCCGGCCTTAAGAGCCCCAGACTCAGTTTCCAGCACTGTGTTGCTGTGTGACGCTAAGCAAGCGACACCTCCTCTCAGAGCCCCCATTTCCTGACAGCCACGGGTGACGAAAAAGTCATGCCAAACCCATGAGGCTGCTGAGGAGTAAACGGAAGCTCACCCTGTGAGCTCAACTCAGAGCTTCCCACCTAGGATCACAGGACCAGGGCAGTGTGAGCTCAGAGGCCAGCCTGCCCCGGATCTGATGCTGCCCCTGCCACCCTCTGTGTCCCCTTTCAGGACAATGGGGGAGAATTGGCCTTACACTGAAGGGCTCCATGGTGAGTCATCAAACCAGAGACAGAGAATAGTGGTTGCTGGCGGTGGGGGACCTGGGAGTTCTTGTTCAACTGTGGGCACAGGTTCACTTTGGAAAGGCCAAGAGAATTCTAGAGATGGATTACGCTGATGGATGCACGACAGTGTGTTACCTAACACCACTGCACTGTGCCCTTAAAAATGAGTCAATTGGGAAACTTTGTATCCTACCACAGTTTTTTAAAATAAGTGGGTTTTTTTCTCAAAAACAAAACAATAAAATGTTAGGCCAAGTCATCGCTCTGCTCAAAACCCTTCAGGGGTCCTCCTTGACATCCTTCCCACAGCCAGCCAGGCTATAATCAGATGGCCCTTCCCGGAGGCCTCCCCACGCACCTCAGGACCTTTGCACTTGCTGTGCCTGCCCCCAGAAATGTTCTGCCACTTGCTCCCCTTCCCAGTGAGGCCTCCCCACTGTCCTCTTCAAGTTCCAATCAGGTGCCATCCATCCTCTTTCCTACTTTCTGACCTATTATCATTTGCTGGCTCACAGGTAGCATTTCATCAATTAGAGCTTAAAAAAAACCAAACAAACCCCAAAAGCATTGAGAAGAGAAGCGGGGAAAGGAGAAGGCAGAGTCGATAGGGGGTATTCTGCACACTCTTCTCTGGTGTTTTTATTAATGAAAATAACTTACCCTTGAAGGTTGGCTAAGCCAGCATCCTACCAGTCTCTAGGTTAGAGACCACATCTGGCTGTGGGGCCCCTCTCGCAGCAGTCCCCCCAGTTGGGTTGTCATCTCCCAAAGACAAAGCAAGAAAATGGAGGTGCGGAGGTCACCTCGCTGTGCCCAAAGTCCCACGGACTGGTCAGGGGCATGGCACCCAGGTCTCTCGGACTCTGGAGCTCCAAACCTTCCAGGTCAAGGACCCGTGGCTGCCCCTTTCCCCGACTGCCAGGAAATGAAGGTGTCCTCTGGTGGCTTCTCCCCGATGCAGGTTCCTCATGAGAGTGCTGGACTCCTACGGCGATGACTACCGTGCCAGCCAGTTCACCATCATGCTGGAGGTGAGCACAGGGTCTGCGGGGTCTCCAGGGCCTCGCTAAGCCGGGAGTCCAGGGCCATCTTCACCGGCCTCCTGTCTCCTCACCAGGACGAGGGCAGCCAGGGCACAGATGCCCCCACCCCAGGCAATGCTGAGAATGAGCCTCCAGAGAAGGAGGGGCTGTCTCCGCCCAGAAGGACACCAGCACCCCCAGAACCCAGCAGTCCAGCCCCTGGTGAGGGGCCCAGTGGGCGGAAGAGGCGGCGAGCGCCCCGGGAAGGACGCCGAGTGGGAGTCCCACTGACTCCAGAACTGGCCCCTGTACAGGTGGGAGGCCCGGAGCCCAAGGGCCAGGCGAGGAGGGATCAGGGCTGTGGGCTTCGCGGCAGGTGTCCAGCTAGGAGAATTGGAGAGAGGACATGAAGCAGAGTTGGAAGGTTGAGGTTATGCGGGGAAAGGGAGGAGTTGGAAGACCCAGGGTAGAGGCTTGGGTAGAGAGGAGGAAGACCTGGAGGAGGCCTTGGGGAGGAGGAGGAGGTAATGGGAGGCTGGAGAATCTGGAGACCACGTGGACCCAGGATCACTGGGACTTTCTGAGGTGCACAGAGGAGGCTGTCGAGCCTGGGAGAGTAGGACCGGTGGGAGTGAAGGGTCCTCTCCAGACCCCAAGCCTACTCACACCTCCCTCTTTTCTCCCCCAGATAAAGGTCGAGGAAGACTTCGGCTTTGAAGCAGATGAGGCCCTGGACTCAAGCTGGGTTTCCCGGGGACCAGACAAACTGCTGCCCTACCCCACCCTAGCCAGCCCCTCCTTTGACTGAACCCCTCCCAATAAACTGACTCCATACTCTCCTTGGCCGCTGTCTGCTGCTCCCACCTATAATCACACACTCTCCATTCTGGGGTCGGTTTTCACATCTTTATTAGGGGAGGGGAGGGGATGTCCTTCCGGTCAATGGAGGTGTTCACAGTTTCTTCAGCCACTCCAGGCTGGGGCCCTGGGGGTCCTGGGGGTGGCTGGGCACGTCGGGCATGTTCCCATCATCTCGGACGGGCACTGTGGGACAGGAGGTGGGCCGCTGAGACCGGCAGATCTCCAGGGGCCCTGAAGAAGGCTGGTCTGTCGCTTTACATTCTAAGAGGGAACTGGGACTCCAGGGAGAGAGAAGAGGGGAGGAAGGGCCAGGGATGCGGAGACAATCGAGGAGACAGACAGACCTAGAGACTTGGAAAAACCAAAGAGACTGATACAATCCCCACTCACCTGGGTAGGTGTAGGGTGTGACCTTGTTGATCATGGCGGCATACTTGGTGTAGGGGCTGAAGATGGGCAGGATTATAGCTGTGGAGAGACAGGGGTGAGACCCGGGGAAGGTGGCTCTGGAAGGGGGTGGGGCAGAAGGTGAACTTTGGAAGCTGAGTGCATGAGGGGGGGGTGGGGAGGGAAGCAGGAGGTACTACACCTCCAGGAGGTGCCTCTGCTTTGCAAAGCCCCCTGTCACCTTAGGATCCCCATTTATCAGAAAATTTTATAATTTTTTTTTTGGAGATAGCCCTGGGAGCCAAAACTTAAAAGATACGTGGGACCTAGAGGGCACCGAAGAGGGAAGTGGGGGTAGGTATGGGACGAGTGCACTGGAGTGTCGAGGTGGTCACTGAGCACTCTAGCGTGGGGGGGGTGTCCTGGAAAATATTCTGGGGGAATCGTGAACAAACTGAGGAAGAGGGCTTGTACAAGAACAGTCCGTCTAGGGTGGGAGCCAGGCGTCCTGGGGGGCAGGGCAGGGCATACATAGGAACAATCTAGGCCACCACTGACAAATATAAGAGCCACCCATGTAATTTTACATTTCCTAATTGCCACATTACAGTTAAAACATACCGGTTAATTTTTTAAATGTATTTAAGCTGGTATATCCGAAACATCGTTTCAACACACCATGAGACAAATGGAGACGTTTTACATACTTTTTGTCATATTAAGTCTTTGAAGTCCAGTGTCTACATTGTATTGGGTGTAGAGCCCTACATTGTATAGGGCTCCGTGGCCAGGGTGGCCTATGGGACCACTGTCTCCTAAGAACCTAACCCAATGACCTGCAGACCAGTGGTGTTCACAAGACCTGGGGACTTGTCAGAAATACTGTATCCCAGGCCCCGCCCAACCCTGCGGAATCAGAGCCTGCATTTTAACAAGCATACACCCCCCCACCACACACACACACACACACACACACACACACAACCAAGTGACCGCAACGCACGTGCATGAGTAATCCAGTCCGGGAGCAGAGGCTCTCGGTTAGGTCGCACATTAGCGGCTGGCAGATTGTGATGGTTAAAGTGGGAGCGATGCGGACATTTATTACTGTTATTTATCGCTTAGGTGTTTTAATGCACAGCCAGGGTTGAGATCCTCTTCTAGAGGAGCATTAGGGACCTCTTGGGGTGGGGAGGAATGGGGCTGTTGAAGGGGTCATATCAGGAATGGGGCAGGCCAGGGGACATCGTGGGGGTGTCGACACAGAACGTAGAAAGCGGCCAGGGGGCCTTCGGGGAAAGGACGGAACGCCACTGAGGGGGTAGACGAGACCTTTGGGGCGGGTGGGGAGGTAAAGCTGGGACGCCGGTTGGGATGCACGTTCGCGCTCACGCACCGAGGCCCCCGATGGTGAAGGACGCGACCAGCACCGGCTCCTTGGCCCAGGCATTCTTGAGGAAGGCGGCGAGTCCTGGGGAGGTGGGTGGGGAAGATCATTCCAACAGGGAATGCCCCTGGTGACCTCTAACCCTCTGGAGAGCAACTCTGTGGAGGGCTCCTCCACCAGCGCCCTGGAGGAGCCCTCTCGTGACCTCGGCGCCCCCCTTCCGCCCCAACCCTGCCGCCTCCACGGGAGTACCGCCGTGCTCTAGCCCCGCTCCGCCCGGGTTCAACCCACATCCCATGCGCCGCAGGTACCCGAACTTACTCCCTGCCATCTTGGTCTCGGCGGCAGCGGCTGCGGCGTCAACGCGGGGCACACTGGGAATTGTAGTCCCGGCGCCGGAGGCTCCGCTGAGTCCGCGCTTGCGCACTAGCGCAGAACCGAAGTTCTTGGCGGCGGCGGCGGGACAGAAGGCAGTGTTCTTGCTTTTAGTGCGAGCCCGCCTCGGCACACCTGCTGCCGCCCTCTGCTCTCTCTGCCTAGAAATCGCTCTGGACGAATAACTTCTACTGCCCAGGCCTCCTGCTGCAACTCACTTAAGGCGGGATGCAACAGTCTTCATTTCGTGGTTCACTTATGAAAGCCCATTTTACATATGGGGAAGCAGAGGCTGAGAGAGGACGAATGACGGAGCTGTCATCTGAGGTCTCAGCTCGAAATCAGCTCGCCCTTAAGCTCTAACTCTCATTGTCTGTGGACTCTCACAGTGCCTTATGGGACCTCCATTATAGCGCACATCACTTATTTTTTTTCATTTTTTAATTAATTTATTTTTTTTAAGATGGACCATTTTTTAAAGATTTTATTTATTTATCTTTAGAAGGGAAGGGAAGGAGAAAGGGAGAGAAACAATATATGGTTGCTTCTCATGTGTCCTCTGCTGGGAACTGGTCCCTGCTGGGAATTGGCCTGCAACTCAGGCATGTGCCCTGACTGGGAATCGAACCGCGATCCTCTGCTTCGCAGGCCCACTCTCAATCCACTGAGCTACACCAGCCATGGTCATTTTTTAATTTAATTATTGTTCAAGTACAGTTTTCTGTCTTTTACTCCCATCTCAGCCCCCCCCCCACCCTGTGCCCCCCACCTCCCTCCCATTTCCACCCCCCTTAGGTGTTGTCCATGTGTCTTTTATACTAGTTCCTATAAATCCTTCCCCTTTTTGCCCTGAAATTCCCTCCCCTCTCTCCTCTGGTCACCGTCCCTGTTCTCTATTTCAGTGTCTTTGTTTTTATTTTGCTTGCTTGTTTGTTTTGTTGTTTAGCTTCCTGTTGAAGGTGAGATCATAGAAGGTATTTGTCTTTCAACACCTGGCTTATTTCACTCAGCATAAGGCTTTCCAAGCACATCACTTATTTTTAAAACTGACTTGGTCCGCATCTGTCCCTCCATCAGACTGGAAGCTGCTGGAGGGCAGTAATGAGGTCGGACTCCTCTGTGTGCCCCAGAATCGCGCAGCGGGGTCTGATACATAACAGGTGCTAAGTGTTTTTAAAGTTTAATTGATGAACACCACGGGTTATGACTGCCCCAACTCCAACTTTTCCCACAGCACCATGGGGCTGTGACACAGTCCTCCAGCCACCCGCGCCCCCCCCCCCGTCTTACTCCCTCCCTGAACAGACCTGACTCCGATTTTCTGATGTTGCCTCACTTCCTGGGAGTTGAGAGAACAGGGCTGAGTGCTGGCTGCCGCTCTGCCCTCAGCCAGACCTGCCCACCATGGCCCTGGTGCTGATCCTGCAGCTGCTGACCCTCTGTGAGCCCCCCCACACCCTCTCTTTGGGCCCCTGGCTGGGCTGGAGTTCAGAAAGACAGACTCTGGGGTCCCAGAAACCTAGAGGGGGGGGAGTGCGAGCAAAGGGCAGGACTGCTGAGTCTCCCTGAGGGCAGGTGCACGGTGATTAGGCAGCATTAGCTGAGGGTTCGGAACCCTAGACTAGAATAAAGGGACAGGACAGGGGCCCAGACCCCCCTGAGTCTTAAAGCAAGAGGACACGGGGGCCCTGAATCCCCAGGTTCCTGCAAGAAGAGGAAGTTGGGGGTAGAATTCTCCAGCTCCTAAGGCAGGAGAGGACTAGAGACCTGAACTCTTGCAGACAGGGAGTGTCAATTCCCAGATTCTGATGTGGGTGGGGAGATGGAAGCCAGGATACCTGGGTCCCTGGGAAAGGAGGGAGCTGGGACCCAAAGTCCTGAAGCCAGAGAGGAGAAACTGCAGGCTCAGATGAACGTCTCCTGGGAAGGGTGGAGTCCAAAGGCCTGGACTCTAGAGTATAGAGGCAACCGGGTCCTTGGTCCAGCCTTCCTTGGTTCTGGCTTCCTAAGTAGGTGGGGATTGGAAGTCCAGATTTATGGCTGGCAAGAAAGGAGGAAGTGCAGCCAAGATTCCTGTTTCCTGGAGGAGAGAGGGCCTGGGGACTTAGATTCCTGGGGTTGCCAATGACATGGGGCTGGGAGCAGTCTAGGGCTTTGACAAGATCAAGCCTCCCCAACCTTCTACAGGTCCCCTGTGTCACACAGGCTCCACTTGGACGGGTAAGTACACTCCGCTTCCATTCCCTGCATGTTGCTGACACCCCTTTTCCATCTACTCAGATTTTGTTTTTGGTGCCCACCCTCGCTCCAGATTTCCTTATTTCCCTCTTCCCCTCCTTTACTTCTTTCTGTCCATTCTCACTCCCTTTAGTGACCAGTATAGGTGGGTAGCGAAGACCATGAACTCTGGGGCTAAAGAGACCTAAACAGGAACCCCACTTTCACTGTCTGATTCGTTTATGACCTTGAACAAGCCACTGCATGCAAAGACTCAGTCTCCTGTGTGCAATGGGCTGTTGGGAGGATTTCATAAAATCACACGCGTAAAACTCTGGGCTCAGAACTTGATAGCATAGAGCTCAAAGACAGGATATCGGGCAATGCTAATTATTCCCTCATTTGGAAAGTAGGGTCCCCCATCCCGGATTAGGCCTGTGTTTTTTGGTTTTGTTTTTCAGATTTTCTGATAGTGAGATCACCTCTTTCTCTCAAACCTCCCCTTCCCCCCACTACCCTCCAACTCCAAATAAGAACCACCTAGTGAACCATTAACACCTAAGTTATCAATTTGTTTTAAATTACTATGTTCAAGTGATCAAACTAATATATACTCATAGTTTACAAAATTCAATCATTATGGAAGGACATATAACAGCCTCTCTCTTCCCCTGACTCATTTCTTCTTTAACTTTTCTGAATCCTTACAAAAAATTTCCAAGCATTCCAACACATACATGTATTTATATACTTCTTGGTTTCCTTGCCAAGGCAAAGTCGCTATTTCGTGACTCACATTGTTCTGCATGTTGTTGTTGTTCTTCTTCTTTCTGCATTTTATATTTTCCACTTTACAATCTCTGTTGGAGATATTTCTATATCATCTAGCTAGCTGTACCTTTTTTTCCCCCTTTTAAGCTGCTGTCTAGCATTTGCCATTGTATGGCTGGATTCTAATTGGTTTCCCTCCCTCCTTTCTTTTGTATATTTAGTGCTTCTGTAGCAACATTTTTTAAAAGATTTTATTTATTTATTTTTAGAGTGGAAGGGAGGGAGACAGGAGGGAGAGAAACACTGACGTATAAGAGAAACACAGATTGGTTGCCTCTCACGCATGCCTAACTGAGAACCCGGCCTGCAGCCGGGGCATGTGCCCTGACTTGGAATTGAACTTGGAAGTGACCTTTTGGTTTGCCGACTGGTGCTCACTCCATCCACTGAGCCACACCAGCCTGGCTGAACTTTTTGTGCACTTGTACGTGTGTTTATCCAGGTGCAGCCATGGAGTTATTGGGATGTTGGTCATGTCCTTTGTGTATCTTGGTAGAAACCGACAGACTGCCTTCTTGAAAGGCACAGTCAAGTATAGCCTAAGTGTCTACTGCATCTTCACTCAAACGAAGTATTAACCATCCTTTTCATGTTGACAGTCTGAGAGTCAACACCTTGCTGTTGTTTTTTCTTAAGCGATTACTACAATGGTTGAGTAATCCTTCCAACCACTTCCAAGTGTGTTCTGGTCAATTGGACTTCCTGTTCTGTGAATTGCCTGGTCACATGCTCTGCCCCGAGTTGAGCTGGGTGGGCCCTTGGATTTACTCTAAATGTATGTGATTTACAAGTCAGTGATTTCAGCCAGTGTTGTCGTTTACTTGTTTTGTTTTGTTTCCTCAGACGCAACCAGAAAATGTTGAAGGGGTCAAATTTACCAACCTTGTCCCTTCTGAATTTTTGGTTTATATTTTAAGATAGCTTTCTCTATCCCTGAGACAAAGATATTTTCTTATAATACTTCTGTTGTTAAAAAATTCATGTAGGTCTTTTATTCATTGGGAACTTGTTTTTGGAAAGGGTCTGAGGTAGAAATCCAACATCTCCCCCCCCACACACACACATACCCAAAATAGATAGCAAGTTTGGTGACTACTGAAATATGTTATAAATCCTTTAGAGAGCAATTGACACTCACCGATTCCTGGGACCTAATCCCTGGACATCAGGTCTAAAAAAAGCTCAGGAGTTCACGCCTTGCTCCAGTGGTTGGCAGCTAGTTTTGACAAGTCCACTGAGGATCCATCCAGCACCTACCCATTTCACAGAGAGGGAACTGAGGCCGAGAAAGGGACAGTGACTGTCCCGGGTGGCTCTTCCCTCACCCCAGCTTCCCCTTCATGTCTACAGGCACCCAGGAAGCCCGAGGACCCAGGACACCCGTTCATTCAGAGCCCCCACCCTCGCACCCCAAGCCATGGCTGCGGGCTCAGCCTGCTGCCGTTGTGAGCCCCGGGGTCAATGTGACCTTGACATGTCAGGCGCCCCGACCCGCCTGGAGGTTTGTACTCTTCAAGTGCGGAGACACCGCCCCTGTGTTGTCCCAGGAAGTGTTCGGGCAGCTGGCGGAGTTCCTCCTGGAGGAGGTGACTGAGGCCCAGGCGGGCAGTTACCATTGCCGTTACAACAGTCAGCCGTGGGCACGGGGTGTCTGGTCCCAGCCCAGCGATGCCTTGGAACTGCTGGTGACAGGTGAGGTCCTGGGGGCAGGGGAGAAGACGGGACACGGGAGTGGGATGAGGAAAGGGCAGGAGGGACTGAGACAGGCTTGTACGATGACACCAAGGAGACAGAGACAGACAGACAGACACGGACAGACAGAGGTGATTCTCAACCAGGGGGTTGCGTCCTGCTCAGGACAGCCCTTCCTTCACCCCGCGCAACAAAGAATGATGCAGACTTTTATCCAAAATGTCACTGGGGCTCAGGTTGGCGAACCCTGGAAGAGGCACCCAAAGACAGGAAGAGAGATCAGGGGACTTTCAGATCCAGAGAGTGTGAAACTATGGGAGCGGGCAGATGAAACAGAGACAGGGAATTTTAGGCACGGGCGCGGAGGGGAAAAGGGACTCACAGGGAGGGAGAGCGAGGACACGGAGGCGCAGGGCGGCGCCCACGCCGGTCCCCTTCCTCCCACTCGCAGTCCGGCTGCCGCGCCCGTCGCTGGTGGCGCTCCCCGGGCCGGCGGAGGCGCCTGGCGACACCGTGAGCCTGCGCTGCGCGGGCCGCGTGCGCAACATGAGCTTCGTGCTGTACCGCGTGGGCGAGGCGGCGCCGCTGCAGTACCTGGAGGCCGCGCAGCCCTGGGCCGACTTCCCGCTGCCCCGCGCGCGCGCCCCGGGGACCTACACCTGCTACTACCACACGCTCGCGGCGCCCTACGTGCTGTCGGAGCGCAGCGAGCAGCTGGTCCTCAGCCCCGACGGCGACGACGGCGGTAAGGGGCCGCCCACCCAGCCCCTCCACCCCTGGGACCCGGGAGTCCGGGGCCCCAGCCCCTTCCTCTCAGACCCAGAAGCCGAGGTCCCGCGCCCCTGCATGCCCCCCGCCTTCCCCATCGACTCCTCTGAACTCAGAGCGAGCTGTGTCCCCAACTCACCCTGGACGTTAGGGATCCAGGGGGCGGAGCGAAAGACCTGGGCGGGGGGTGCTGACCGACCGCCGGCCTGCCTTGCTGGCCCCCTTCGTTCCACAGGCTCCAGCTCCGTCGACTACACCCGGGGCAACCTGGTCCGCCTGGGGCTGGCCGGCCTCGTCCTCGTCTCCCTGGCCTCGCTGGTCTTTTGGGACCGGCGCAGCTGGCGTCACGCCCAACTCCGAGGCTAGAGGACTGGATCCGAAGCCTGCCGCCCAGACGACTTCCCGGAGAGGCCGGGAAGCAGCAGGGTGGCCTGGGTGGGCCTGGCCCTTCCAGGAGCCCCGCAGCCCTTCCTCCTGGCTGGGCCGAGCTTCCTAAGTATTGTAGCGACACCCTGGGTCCTGCGCTGTCCCTTCCTCTGGGTTAATTCCCCAGGACCTCCCGGATCTGGGGGAAGCCCGCTCCGGGGTTCAGGCTTCCTAGCAGGAACCCCCCGGGTTCGAATCCCAGGGCTGCTGCTCACCCACGTGCGGCATGAGGAAAGTGACCTTCCCCAAGCCTCCCTGGTCGGAGCCGTAAAACGGGTGCGTTGTGCGTGCCCACTTCTTAGGGTTTTCGTAGGGTTAAGTGGACATGATAGAGAAGCGTTTCAAATAGTGACTGACCCGTAGTAAATGCTCAATAAACGTTAGCAACGATGTAACGTGGTTCGGTCAGAGTCTCGGGACTTGAAGGGAGTGTCCCTCTTTTTCCCATCTCACGGTGCTCCAGTTCGCCTTGTAAGCAACTTACTGACCTTCATGACCTGCCACCTGGTCGCCATGGAAACCCCTCACTGCCTCTTCAAACCTTCCCCCAAAGTAAAGCCAAGACAGACCTAGCAGAGCCCTGGCCGGGTGGCTCAGTGAGTCGGAAGGTTGCCGGTGGATTCCTGGTCAGGGCACATACTCAGGTTTTGCCTTCTGTCCCCGGTCGGGTGTGTGCGGGAGGCAACCGACCGCTGTTTCTCTCTCTTGCTCCCTTCTTCTCGCTCTAAAATCAATAAATACGTCCTTGGGTGAAGATTTTTTTAATTGGGCATTTTATAATGTGAATAAATGGTATAAAATGACGTTATCCCCACACCGACTTCTCTTCAGTGGGCGAGACTAGGATGTGAATTTCAGCGGAACTGAATTCCGACGTCGGATTAGCCGCCGGGGCTCACTGACTCGAGGAGACGAGGGGAGAGACTCCGAGTGGGGCGTCTCTGGGGTTGCTCACAGTGCCGCCGGGGCACAGCCAGGGCAGCCCCCCTTGGCTGAACATGTACCTGTGGGAGATCCAGGGAGAGGCAGGGATCCAGGTTATATAGACGGAACCAGACCTGGCTGTGGGGCTGCCAAGTCGAGTTTGCACTTCAACTTGACTCCACGTATTCACTCACTGGCTCGGTCACCCATTTACTCCTTCACACACTCCTCATGCATTCATTCCCACGACCCAGCATCCACTCCCCACTTCATTCATTAATGAATCAATGCCTTTATCCCCTCAGCCACTGACTTACGTATTCGACGTCCATCAACTGACCCATGTATATTGATCTATCCAATGTCTCAAAAATAGCAGTTTCCTAGTGACGAGCACAAGACCAGGGGTTCAGTGAATGCTTATGGAGTGACTAGAAGTCATAGCAAGAACTGAACTTTCCACCACTGGCCACGTCTCCACACCACTCACGTTGGCCGTGCGTTCCGCACTTTGTTTCGAATTCTCCACCACCACAGCCCTCTGAGAGTTTACCCCGGAACCTGGGGTTAGAGTCTGAGAGGTTAGACCGTTGGGTTTCTCCCCCCTCCCCCTCCCCTGTGGCTTCCTCTTTTAAAAAACCCCAACAAAGCACCACCACGGCCTCTTCCAGTCTGTGGAATCAAGACGTCTGGATTTTACCAGCATGAGTTTCCTCACTCACTTTCACTTTTATTTTCTTTTTATTGTTGTTCAATTACAGTTGTCCCTATTGTCCCCCCATTACTTCTCCCTGCCCTAACCCTCCCCCCTCCCACATTCAGTCCTCCCCTCCCCCGCTGACTTTGTCCACATTCTTGACTAGACCCTCGCCCTTCTTCCCTGCCCCGTTGTTCCCCTCCCCCCTCCCCTCTGGTCTCTGGTCACTGTCAGTTTGTTCTTTATTCCCATGTCTCTGGTTTCACTTTCACTTTTTTTAAACATACAACTTCTTTTATTTTGAAAAAGACTTTGTTTATTTATTTACTTTTAGAGAGAGGAGAAAGGAAGGACAAAGAGAGGAAGAGAAACTTCAACGTGTGGTTGCCTCTCGTGCATCCCCTGCCGGGAACTGGCCTGCAACCCAGGCATGTGCCCTGACTGGGAATCGAACCTCGATCACTTTCACTTTTAAATGAGGAAGAGACAGGGGAATGTTTAAACATGTAACAACTGCAAAGGCAGTTCCTTTCATTTGTCACACAAAAAGGCTTGGAGTTCCCAAGAAGCCCCAATGAGGCTGTGATACAGCTGACATGGTCTCTGCTTTCATTAAACATTTTTAAAAATTGACTTGAGGGGATGGGGTGGGGGAGGAGAGAGAGAAACATTGACTTGCTGTTCCACTTACTCATGCACTCATTGGTTGCTTCTTGTACGTGCCCCCTGACTGGGGATTGAACCCACAATCTTGGGGTAACAGGATGATGCTCTGACGGAGCTACCCAGCCAGGGCCTTGGCCTCCGCTTTCTACTCCCTCTTGCCTGGCTAACTGCTCACGCTTCAGGTCTCAGGTGAGATTCTGTTATCCCTGCAAACTCTTGCCCGATCCACCTGTGCTTCCTTAATGCCTCATCGCGCTCCAACTGGGTACTTAGTGCATTGTCTCTCTCCTGGACCAGGCCACAAGCTCCTCCCGAGGGACCGGGCTGTTTTATCTCTGCATCCCCAGGGCCTACATCCCCACAGGTCTCAGCCAGCACTGTCCGTGCGACTCTGTGAGCTCCCCATGCTGAGGATCACAAAGCAGGCTCCACACTCTTGCCCTTCAATGGTGGGCAGAATGCGGAACAGTGGTTCTCCTGAACATGTGATGTCTCAACTCCCAGAACCTGTGAGTGTTATCCAGGGCTAAGGGACTTCACAGATATGATGGAATTAAGAATCATGCCCTGGCCAGGTGCCTCAGTTGGTCGGAGCATCATCCCACACACCAAAAGGTTTCAGGTTCGATTCCCAGTCAGGGCACATACCTAGGTTGCAAGTTCTGTCCCTGGCTGGGGTGTGTACAGGGGGCAACGGACTAATGTTTCTTTTTCTCACTCTCTCTAAATCAATCAATCAATCAATCAATCAGTATATCCTCAGGTGAGGCTTAAAAAAGTCATGAGATGGGGAGAACATCCTGGATTATTTGGGTGGTTCAGTGTAATCGCAAGGGTCCCTGTAAGAGGGAGGCACAAAGGTCAGAGTCAGGGAAGACACCATGGACGGATCTTGAGAACATCATGCTTAGCAACGTAAACACGATGGGAAAAGCCAAGAGCCACAGGGTTTCACTCATGTGTGGGATATGCGATGAAAACAGAGAGCCACAAACCAGCCAACGACGCACACAAACAACAACTCTGACACACGGGCAACAGTGTGGCGGTGACCGGAGGAGAAGGGGGCGTGGGGCGAGGTAGAAAAGGGCGAAGGGGGCCAAATATAGGGTGATGGAGGAGGCCTGACTTTGGGTGGTCAGCACGCCATACAATATCCAGGTGATGTGTTACACAGCTGTACACTTGAAACCCATAGAATGTTATCAACCAATGCCACCCCCTATACATTTAGTGAAATTAATTTAAAAATTAGAGAAAGCCCTGGCCAGGTGGCTCAGTTGGTTGGAGCACCATCCCATGCACCAAAAGGTTGCAGGTTTGATTCCTGGTCAGGGCGCATACTAGAGGCAGCCGATTGATAGCTTTCTCTCTCTCTTTCTCCCCACCACCATCCCAACCTCCCTCCTTTACCCTCTCTCTAAAATCAATGTAAAAGTTAAAAATTAAAATTAGAGAAAGAAAGATGGAAGGTGAGGTCAGCGTGGTGCAGGGTCACAGGCCAAGGGATACAGGTGGTTCTGGAAGCTGAAAAAGGCAAGGAACTGGGTTTTCCCCGGAGCCTCCGAAAGAACCCAGCCTGCCAACCCATTTGGGACTTCTTACCACCAGAACGGAAAGATAAAACATTCACGTTACTTCAGGCCACTTCGTTTGTGATAGCTTGTTGGAAACCCAGGCACCCTCACCCTTGGGACTTCCACTTTTGTCCTGTACCTCCCCCCCCCCCCCCCCCCCCCCCCCCCCCCCCCCCCCCCCCCCCGCCACCAAGTCGTCATTCACCCACTCGTTGCACGTTAGTTTAAGGGCCCCATATGCCAGGGGCTCACAACATTGTTTAAGAATAGGACCCAGAATTTGAACCTGTCTTCTGCTCACATACCCATGGGCCAGAACCCAGCTCATGGGCAGGTATGGCAACAAAAGTGGCTGTGGAAATATGGACTCTAGTATGTGGCCTTCCAAATAGGGGAAGGCGTTTTCTATTACTTAAAGGGAGGGGCAAATTTGAATGCTGGGACACCGTTAGCTATGTCCGCCACAACAACAAACCTCCAGGACAACGCTGAATAAAAGTGCTAAAGGCAACCTGTTTTGTTTCTAACCACAGAAAAATAGCGCTGTCATGCTTGCTTGATGTAGTTTTCTCGCAGATTTTTACAAATCAGGTTGACGCTATTCCTTTCTATTCCCAGTTTGCTGAGAATTTTTGTTATGCATGGATGTTGGGGTCTGCTAAATATTCTCACTGCCTCTGTTGAGATGTTCATGATGTTTCTTAGTGAATCGCATTCTAAAATGTTAACTGCTTCAGATATTGTTGAATTCAATTTACTAAAATTTTGATTAAAAAAAAGAGGAGAAAGCCCATGATTGAAGGAGTTGATCTTATGAGTGAGCTCTCGGACGGCTTGGCTGAAGAAGTGATGTGAGACTTGGAAGTTGGGCAGACTTGAACTAGGTGAAGGGCTGGAAGGGTGTCCTCTAGGTAGAGGGAACAGAATTGACAAAAAAAGCCTTGGAAAACTGCTGAAGGACTAAAAGTTGTGCGCCACTGCCCCCTAGTGGCCACATCTTTTTCCCAGAGGAGCGCTGAAATTCTGACCTCGCTGCAGGTCTGCACTAGAAAGTCGGTCAGTGTGGCTGAAGAGACAGGAAGAGAGAAGCATCTTTCGTTCTACCAAGGTNTTTCTTAGTGAATCGCATTCTAAAATGTTAACTGTTTCAGATATTGTTGAATTCAATTTACTAAAATTTTGATTAAAAAAAAGAGGAGAAAGCCCATGATTGAAGGAGTTGATCTTATGAGCGAGCTCTCGGACGGCTTGGCTGAAGAAGTGATGTGAGACTTGGAAGTTGGGCAGACTTGAACTAGGTGAAGGGCTGGAAGGGTGTCCTCTAGGTAGAGGGAACAGAATTGACAAAAAAGCCTTGGAAAACTGCTGAAGGACTAAAAGTTGTGCGCCACTGCCCCCTAGTGGCCACATCTTTTTCCCAGAGGAGCGCTGAAATTCTGACCTCGCTGCAGGTCTGCACTAGAAAGTCGGTCAGTGTGGCTGAAGAGACAGGAAGAGAGAGCGACAGGAAGAGAGAGCGACAGGAAGAGAGAAGCATCTTTTGTTCTAACAAGGTTGCTTGGTGGCCCCTAGGTAGCTTCACGATACGGGATGGTCATTCAAAAGAGCAAAGCTGGAATAGAAGAAACTCAGAGCTTTCAGCAACTGCCCCCGAGCAACGTCAGGGGAGGGGCGAGGTCAGAGTGGATGGGGACTGAGTTCATCACCAAGGCCAATAATTCAATCATGGCTGTATAGTGGAACCGCCATTCAAAGACCCTTCAGCCCTGGTTGCTGTGGCTCAGAGGACTGAGTGTCTGTCAGCCTGCGAACCAAAGGGTTGCCAGTTCGATTCCCAGTCAGGACACATGCCTGGGTTCCCAGCAGAGGGAGAGTAAGAGGCAACCACACACTGATGTTTCTCTCCCTCCCTTCCCCCCTCTCTCAATATAAATAAATAATCTTAAAACAAAACCAAAAAAACCCTTCGGGTCCCCTGGCCGGGTAGCTCAGTAGGTTAGAGCATCATCCCCATACTCCAGTGTTGTGGTTCGATTCCTGGTCAGGGAACATACAAGAATCAACTGATAAACGCATAAATGAGTGCAACAATAAATCCATATCTGTCTGTCTCTCTCAAATCAATAAAAACAATTTAAAACTCATGACAAAGAATGACAAAGATCTGAGCCAGAAAATTCATTTAAGGGATCTCGTTAGAGTGTCAAGTTGAAAGCATTTCCAAAACTACCGGTCTTGTTTCCTGGGGCAACATGGACAATTAGGTGAATATTCATGAC
>NW_028091067.1:0-513 GCF_014824575.4 Sturnira hondurensis | reverse complement strand
AAAATAGGGGGGAAGGCAAGAATAGTATGGGAAATATAGAATCTAAAGAACTTGTGACACATGGACATAAATGAAAGGGGGGAATGGTGGGGGAGGGGTGTGCAGGGTGGAGGAGAATGAAGGGGGGTAATGGGACAACTGTAATTGTATAATCAATAAAATATATTTTTTAAAAAAATTTTAAAAAGATGTAATACAGTGTATGCAGTATGTTACTATCCCCACAAAAAAAAGAGAAAAACAAATTATTTTTTCTTTCCTCTTCAAGGAACAGGGTACCTAGAGGAGCAGAAGACTGAGAAAGGGGGAGCTTTACTTCCCTGTATATAGAAAAATAAATTCTGAAAAGATTCACAAGGAACTAAGAAGACAAATTATCTAAGAGATTCCCTCAAAACTGAGGAGCAATATGGGATAAAGAATTCTCACTGATATATTTTTATGTTTTAGTTT
Organism: Sturnira hondurensis; assembly: GCF_014824575.4. Classification (NCBI taxonomy): domain Eukaryota; kingdom Metazoa; phylum Chordata; class Mammalia; order Chiroptera; family Phyllostomidae; genus Sturnira; species Sturnira hondurensis. The sequence continues at coordinate 60 of NW_028091067.1, read as the reverse complement.
TTAATCATGTGACTGTTTTACCTATGCAAAAATTAAACTAAAATTAAAGTAAATAGGCAA
>NW_028091066.1:0-644 GCF_014824575.4 Sturnira hondurensis | reverse complement strand
AGTCCCCAGCAGGTGAAACCCAAAGAGGCCTACTGCAAGACACATCATCATTAAAATGGCAAACCTCCAAGATAAAGACAAAATCCTAAAGGCAGCAAGGGAGAAAAAAGAAGTGACATACAAGGGGGTCCCAATAAGGCTGGCTACTGACTTCTCAATGGAAACGTTCCAAGCAAGAAGAGAATAGCAAGAAATATTCCAAGCAATGAGAATCAGAGGCCTACAACCAAGGCTACTGTACCCAGCAAGGCTCTCAATCAAGATAGATGGCCAAATAAAGAGCTTCCAAGACAAAAGAAGTCTAAAAGAATATGCTTCCACCAAACCAGCTCTACAAGAATTACTAAAAGGGCTGCTTTAAGGAAAGGAAGGAAGAGAGAGAGACAGAGAGGAGCACAGGTACACAAATGGCAATGAATAAGTACCTTTCAATAATAACCTTAAATGTAAATGGATTAAATGCACCAATAAAAGACACAGAATAGCTGAATGGATAAGAAAGCATGACCCACACATATGCTGCCTACAAGAGACCCACCTCAGGTCAAAAGACCACCACAGACTAAAGGTGAAAGGATGGAAACAAATTTTCAAAGCAAATGGACAAGAAAAAAAAGCCAGGGTAGCAATTCTCATATCAGACA
>NW_028091065.1:0-1292 GCF_014824575.4 Sturnira hondurensis | reverse complement strand
GTTGTGGGAGAAGGCACAGTGTTTCCACCTATGCCTCCATCTTGGCGGAAGTAAAATGTATATGTTTTTAAAGAGAGCACTTACATTTTGGAGATATGTTTCAAAATATATCGGAATGATCTATTGGGAATAGTGCGGATAGTTTGAGGAAAAGGCCATGAGTTGATAATTGTTGGAGCTGGTCGTTGTACTACTCAACTTAAGAGGATAAATGCAGACTTCCAGCCAAGGTGGAGGCGTAGATGGAAACACTGTGCCTCCTCGCACAACTAAGTTTAAAGGCAACAAAGTTTTAGTAACAAAAACGCAACCAAAACACAGAAAATTGAACTGTACAGAAGTCCTACAACAACGAACTGTTCAGCCAGACAGGTAAGAGGGGCGGGGTCAGCAGCTGGTGGAGTGGGGTTGTGCAGGGAAAAGTGGCCAGACCAACCCAGGAGTGTAGGCAGTGGTTGGCAGATCCCAGGTGTGGGTTGGCAATAAGAAGACCCAGTGAGGGTGCAAGGTGGCTGGCTGACTGCGGTCACACTTTCACACTCAGATAAACCAGGCAAAGGAGTGAGCAGTGAGAGACACCGTGCAAACCAGGGCCCCGGTGATGGGAATTAAAGCCTAAAAGCACCAATTGGAAAAACTCTTGTGGTCGAGGTGCCAGGAGAAGCTCCCAGGCTCACAGAAAGTTTGCTGGAGAGACCCACAGGATCCTGGAGGGTGCACAGGCCCACATACCTGGGAGCCGGTACCTGAGGGGCCCGGTTTGCCTGCCAGAAGCAGCAGAAGAGACGGAAATCCAAGAGAGAGCAGAACAGATGCCATTGCCCCTCTCTGACCCAGCCCCCACATACAGTGTCACAATTCAGTGACTGGGTCGCCCCGCCCTGGTGAACACCTAAGGCTCCGCCTTTCATACATAACAGGTGCAAACAGAGTGAAACATTATGGCTCAAGAAGAACAGCTCAAAGCCCCAGAGCCAATACTTCTAAGCAACCAAGAGATAGCCAACCTATCAGATGCACAATTCAAAACACTGGTGATGAGGATGCTCATAACTGGTTGATTTTAGTCACAAATTAGAGAAACAAATGAAGGCTAAACTAAGTGGAATGAAGGGACATGCACAGGACCAATAGTGATGGAAAGGAAACTGGGACTTGAATCAATGGAGTGGACCAGAAGGAAGAACAAAACATCCAACCAGAAAATAGTTAAGAAACAAGAATTCAAAACAATGAGGAAAGGCTTAGGAACCTCCAGGACATCTGAATTATAGGGGTACCAGCAGGGGAAA